>NW_010555444.1:0-12959 GCF_000687285.1 Phaethon lepturus | reverse complement strand
CCCCCCCCCCCCGGCTTTGATTTCACTTGTGATGCCAGCCCTCTCCTAAGACCGTCCAGTCTATGTGTTGAGCCCGGGGTCAGCCCCCCGAGTGAACTGTGATGTGAATCCGCTCTGTTTAGCCACCAGATTGTTTCAAAATTGGTAATTCTGCCATTGGGAATGTGCAGTCATCGGTAAAAAGAGCATCCAGGCAGCTTTCCTAAAGCATTGTTAATTAGTGACAGTAAACATAAAGAGAAGGTGTAGAGGATTTTATATCAGTAAAGATCTCTCCTACCTACAGCCAACAATGACCTAATTTTTTTTTTTTTTAGATACACCAGCAGGATCTGTCTGTAAACAGTTTCTAAGCAACAGCCGCCTGTCCTCTAGAAAGAATGTCACTTTATATCCGTGACTCCTGGGCTTTATAGCCCTTCTCCCCAAACCGGCGCCCTAGACTAGGAGGAGGTTGAAGCAGTCTCGTCAGCAACGATGGTTCTCCTTTTGTCTAGTAGCAACCACCTACGGTTCACTGAGGTGTGTTTGAAATTAAATCACCGTCTCCTTTACTGTTGGTTTCCCAACAGCTTTGCTGTCGCAGTCCAGCACTGTGAATTTTTTCCATGCAGCTTCATAAATATTCTGTAGCGATCAAAGAACCTGTATTTCTACTTCCATTTAAACCCAAGTGGTGACAAACCAGAAACAACTAAATAATATTTTTGGGTTTTTAAACGATTACATGGTTTGGACTGGTTTTAAGGCAAAAACTGAGTGGTCCCTGCAGCACAGCATGTCTCTTACTTCATCAAGAGCCGTGTGGCATCTGTCTCAAAGACTGGGGTAATTCAGAGGCAAAGAAAATGAGAGCCTTTTGGGGTCAGATTTCTGTTACCTGGGAGCCTGCTGCTCAAGTGACCAGTTTTATGAGACTTACCTGCATTAAACACTGTCAAATAATTTGCAAGGTCAACCAGTAACAACTACCCAAGGAAGAGAGCTAATCTCTTCCGTGGGAATATAGTGGTAAATGGGGGGAAAAAAGGGAAGAGAGAGAGTGATCTCGCTGGACGTTGCAAGCTATTGTGATGAATTTTAAACGGAAGTTATTTGAAAATATTTTCTTTAAGCCAAAGATCCATATAGAATGAAGTATAGAAAAACAATTTTGAGAGGGATTTTTGTTTGTTTTGGTTTACTACCAGCATCTTTTAGAAGAATGTCAATGTGGGGTCTGTGGTGATCAAGCAATTGGCTCAGACTATTAGAACTTGTAATAGTCCTAAATGTCTAGTTCTCTATCTTGCAGCTGATCTACCATGTCTTGCCTTAGCTGAGACTGCTTTTGAGGTGGGGAAACACAGACCTTGTGGAAAACAGGTTTTGCATCAAAGGACTTTGCAATGGAATATGATCATAAACTCATTTAGTAAGAGGTGGGGAGGAGTCAGCTGGAATCTTGTCTCCCATTATATTCCAAGTAGCTCTAGAAAAGCAGCCTTCAAGAAAGTGTGGTTGAGGTTACTTACAGAAAAAGCTTGAATTTTAACATGCTAATTCCGTTCTCCCATTTCTGAGTTGTTTTTGCCAACTCTGAGCCAGCAGAAGCAAACTTTCAGTTCATTGAAGATTTGGGAGAAACAAGAGTAGCCTCATCAGTTACCACAGGATGGTAGGACCTACCAAGCAATACCAAGTGTATTGCTCATTCTACTTAGTTATTTTTAATTTGCTCTCTTATCTGCTACTGTTAATAGTATTTCAGTTTGAAAAATGTTCCTACTACTTTTACTAAAAGTGCCTGAAGAGAAGGCCTGCGGATGTTGGAATTGGTCAGATTTGGGTAATATTTATGGTTGCTAATATAAGCTGTAGCCTATGGCCTGATGTAAGGGAACTGTAGAGTTTATTTCTGCCTCAGAAGAGGTAAAATCATAGGTCTTTGAGTGCTTTTGAGAAAAACAGAGATCTCTGTATATGTTTCCTCTGTTAATGTGAGGAGCTGTCTTGTTTCTTACAACTGTCTTTATTTCCTTTGTTTGATTTGAAATTCAGAGATTACTGCTATGTACAGAATAGGGAGTTAAAAGGTAATTGAAGCATTTTTCCAGCTTGCATTAAGAAATAAAAATGAGTAGAGGGAATTCTGACTCATGAAAGAGAGGTTGGATGCTATTATGTGTAACTGGGAAACACAACAAAAAAGGCAGTTTAAAATACCTGTATGTTTAAAAAGCTAACATTAAAGTAAAAAAAAAAAAAGAGTAAAATGTCATATGAAACATGAGCTCTTGAAGAACTTTCTATGAAAATGGTGATAAAACTAAGATTTGTGACATTCTTACTTTTTAGGAGCTGGTAGGGTGGCTTCCTGTCAAATAACATAAAAATAGACTGTGATGAAAGACTGAGAGTAAATTCTGGTTTTTACTGTTTTCAGCATTCTTGCCTTCTCCATTACATGTTGGCCAAGGGTAGTGTATTGTTGTAAACTTCAGACTAACAGTAAGCTTTTGTGGCTTGATTTATTTCTGTTCATTTCTTACGTAAATGAAACAGTAATCTCAGTCAACCACTATCAATAATTGGTTGACATTTCCCTCTAGATTTGGGCCAAACTTACTTGATAATTTCTCTGTCATGTAGTAATACATTCTCATTATTATTATTTCTCTGTTATTCTGCAAAACATGGATAAATCCCAATGGAAGTATGTCTTTGTTACTAAATATTCTACTGTGTACCAAATATTCTTTTCTGTATAAGTAGAATTCTTCCATCTTTTGCAAGCTCTTAGTTTATAAAAAACCCCTCCCTTTTCATAAGAAAACGCTTGTAGCTCTGTTTCCTGCATATATTAACAAAATATTTGAAGATTGAAGGGAGCAAACATGCAGTGAATCATCTTCTGTTGACAATAAAACCTGATATGTTTGTGAATGAAATTTGGCTTTGTGAAGTAGAGCATGTAGTTTGTTATTATTGTGTTTTGGTGGTTTGGGGGGGCAGGCGGGATATATTTTTGCTTTTAACAGATGTGCGAGTTAGGAAAGTTTTAGACTTGAAGTTCTTCTCGCACAGTTGGAAATCTGCTTAATATTGGGATGGGCTGGATTTAGTAGGACTTTACTATGACTAGGAATATCTGCCCACGGTATTTTGAATCATTTTTGGAGGTGCCTCCATTGATAATATTTAAGGAACTTTTTGATTCCTAAACCTAAACACAAACACTAGGATGCTGAAAAAGTTGGAAAGTGAACTGGTAATCCCAAAAGCTTGATGAAACTCCTTGACTATTAAGTAGCTTGTCAAATTGTTAGGGCAAGTATAGGATTTTAGCAGAAATGTGAGTTGATCTGATGACATACATGAAAGTCCGAAGTCTGCGTAAGTCCAGCTGTATGTTGTGCAAAGATTTTTCCAACTCTTTGTGAGAATATTAAACATGATGATTACAAGCAAAGGTAATCACAAAATCTGATATTCTTTCTGTAACAGCAGTTGAAGATGAAGAGGACATGTACGAGTTGATGCATCCCTGGTTATTCCATCCTAGCCTGTAAGAGCTAGTTGTTTATGGAGTTCCTCAGTCCCAGGATAGCAACTGGACAATAGTTTTTAACTGAGGACAGATGTGTTATTGTTTCATAATTTCTCTCGTTAATGTTCCCTTCGTCTCTGAAACATCGCGCTGCAATTGGCTCCACAAATCTGAGGGAAGAAGTACTGCCTATTTGGTACTTAGAAACCCGACGAGTGAAGAATTTGAGATGAATTTAAGTTCTTGTATCATAGGAAGTATCCTGAGTTCTATTCATCTCTGCGCTGTCTGTCTGCTCAGGATTTTTATTTATATTGAAAATTGAAGATTGAAGTGTGTTTAGACTCTCCATATGGAAAGCACTCAATTGCCCTGATCATGGAGACTTTATAGACACACCTTCTAGTTCTACCAGACTTTTTGGAGGTGGAAGGGCACATGGCATTAAAGATGTAGATGTGTAATAGATTTATACAGTGATGTACAAGTATTCCCCCCACCCCCTCTTTCCTTTTCGTGAACAAAGCTGTGCAGAACTGCTCGTTTTTAGAGGGCTTCCAGCTGTGAATCCAGGAGCAGCTGCTTTTCCCCATGTTTTCTCCATGTTGTTCCCCATGTTTTACAGTCGTGGAAAATGCATTTTCATCTGCCATCTTTGCTCCTGGCGACTGAGCTTGATCAGATCTACAGTTCTGTGTAGTGAGATTTATACTGGAGTATTCTGCTTTTATTATATTTTATTTTTTTTTAAATCATTAGCAAATGGTCACTTCACTCTTTACCTCCTTTTTTCCAAGTAGGGAAGATGCGAGGTTGTGTTTTACTTTCCAGAAAGCTTAGAATCCATTTAGATAAACAAGTTAACTATTTTAACAGGCAATATAGGTGTATTGTTCTGGACTGAAGTTCTGCAATGAAGTAGGAAAAGCTCATTGACGATGAGGCAGAAGTTGTCTGTCTGAAGACAGCTTTACTGAGCTGTAGTCAGGGATCACAGAAGGGGAAGACTTGGTTTTGAATGAGCATAGGGCTAAAACCATTACTATTGAAAACATCTGAAACAATGATCATACACGTTTTGGTTCAAAGCCTTATAGGAGGTGGGGGAAAAAAAGCCAAATTCACTATGATAGTGTTTAATCTGCAAAAGGAGCTACACATACAGGGAGACATGCTTAAAAGGCAATTAAAAAGAACACTTAAAACATGTTACTTTCTTTTGGGATTTTGTTCTTAAGAAATTTCAAGGTTCTAAGGAGAATAAATAATATTAATTAAAATAGAAAATGAAGAAAAGACAATGAGGTATCAGGACAGTAGAAAAAGATATTTTTAGATAAGTAAATATTTTTTAAAAGGTATCATAATGGCAAGTATTGAGTGGACAACATATTATAAGTGAGACCAAAAATAATTCTGCAAAAATGTTCAAAATATGGAAACCAATTATGAATCTCTTTCAAATCCTTGGGAAGCCAGAAGTGTTCCAGCGAGTTGGCAGCCAGTAGACATGTGAGGTAGAAAAGCAGAGTCCAAGAGCAGGAGATCCAGCAGAAAAGCCCGGGAGATTCTGGACATCCTTGTTAACTGCGAAACAGCTCATGACGGATTTTCACAGAGTTGCTTACAGGAAAGGTGCCCGAGACTGAAGCGTTAGCTAAAGGTGTTTTAGAGGAAATAGATGCAATGAATGGTATCAGGTCACTAAAATAAAATTAGGTTTTTTTGATCACCATGTATTCATTTTTGTAATGATTGGTCTCACACCGGCTGCTCTCCGTGTCTAAGATACGACTGGCTCGAGTGCTAGGTTTCATACCACAGTGAGCATTGATTAGTTTCGTCTTTTATAATTCCTGCATTGACACAGTCTGATTTTTGCCAAATTTTATTAATGCTCAATGTATTATTTTATTTGAAAAGGTATATAAGGTGACAGTTTCACCTTGTTTGTTTCTGTTTTTTTAAACCACTTCCCTTTCCATTATAACCCTATCTGAAAGCTATTTGTATTCCATTAAGGTGCCTGTAGTAGTTTATTTACCTGATGACCTGAAAAGTTTCATTGCCATTTTCAAGTATATCTGTGTTCCTTTGTTCTCTTAATCTTCACAGAGATTATTTTTTCAGACACACTGATCAAAGATTAATTATCAAGATGGAAACTGTGTATGAAAAGTTCAGTTCTTCTGTGGAAAAATTAATCTGTTGTTAGTTAAATTGTTTTTTTCGAAGAACTGTCACTTTATTATACCTTTTTACTTCTTCCTTTGTCTTTAGCTCATAATTTGTTAATTAATCCCATCGTAACTTGCAGGTTTTTACGTGTTTATACCAGAAGTCACTTCATGTGTTAATGTCAGTAAAAAAGAAAACGTATTTTCTTTCTTTCTCCTCAACTTCAGGGTAATTTCAATTCCAGTAAGGGTCATCTTGTAGTCAGACTGGAAAGACGTTTTGAAGACTGAAAAAGAACCAGGTTAGATGTGTTGGCTTCCTCTGTGGTCAGAGCACAAAGCGATGGTGATTGCTCGGTCAGGTTGCAGACAGTTCAAAATACACCTGCAGTTATTGTACCTTTTTGTCCTGGATTTGAAGGCATGGAAAATACTTATTGCTGTTAAATATCTATATGTCTATATATATTCTTTTTTTTTAAGCTGATATTACTTCCTTCTGTATTGCTTCTCCAGATTCAACTCAGATCCATTAGTGATAAAATGAGTTTCCTTCTGACAATAGTGCCATAGCATCAGTGAAAAAATGCTTTTAAGTCTTTAAAATGTCCTCAGACAGAGAAGATCCTCATGTAATAAAGACTGATTTTTTTAATGTTTGAAATTTCTATTTTTCTGAGCTTATTTTCTGTTTTTATATTTTCACATTATTTTTGAAATGGCTACTTACAGAACTGCTAGTGCAGTACCAAAAGCATTTCAAATTTAAGTAGTCTGACCGTATGGATATGCCTGTTACTTTTCCAGATGAATGAATTTTGAGGATTCTCAGTTGAATATCTGACAGTGTATCTCTGTCGCTGGATCTGTACAGTCTGTATCCATGTGAGTTTATATATGTCTGCTGGTTCAAGAAGTACAGTTGTAGAGTGACGGGTATTTTAAGGATCAAGCACAGTTCTTCAGACCTCTTTATGTAAGAGGCATAGAAAGATCACGTATTTAAATTCTACTTGTTCTCTGGCACATGGATTTTTCTGAATTTTCGAGAAGGTCAACCAGTTTTGGTTTTTTCCCTCTGTGGAGTGGGGTAAAACCAAGTAAGTTGAGTAACTTTTGTATGTTTAGCTGGTACTTCTTTGCTCTATCCTTCTCAAGAGCAGAGATTTGTATCTGGAAAGCCAAGTACATTCTCTCTACTATGTTGTAGCATGCTTTCACAAGACAAGTGCTGTCCTGCTTCTGGTACAAATGGATGCGATCACGGCAGTTTCTAATCCATGATGATTGCAGATTTCTTTGAAGTCGATGGGTGTCCTGAGCATCCTCTTATAGGCTCAGCAGAGGGGATGTTTGAACAGCTTTCGAAGTGTAGTAGGCTTCCCACCATCTGCTACGAAGTTGCTGTACTTTTCTCATCCATTTAAAATCCATGTGTTCCTGGCTTCCTAAGACTGCTTTTTCTGTTCTCTCCTCTCTCTGTGTTCATGATTCCTTCACCTTTAGTCAATAGTAGGAAATCCTGTGTGAATTGAAAAGCCTGTAGCACCCAGACATCAGTTGGCAGTCACTACGCTACTCTGTTCCTTCAAGTCAGTTGTTTTCAAAGGAGAAGAAAATTGTTCCTTATAAATATATTTAATAAAATAACACCGCTCATTGAGTTTTTGCTGGTTTGCCTGCGGGTGTGAATAAAAGCATGATCAACTTAAACGTGGCATCGCTTCTTTCAGCATTACTGTAAAAAGAATATTAAGCTTTTCATTACAGTCTTTCAATTTTCAAAGTTTTATATCCCCTGCTAATTTACTCATTGTAAGAACATTACATGGAAGGTCCATGTTGAACCAATCAAATTTTATTTGCAGAAAAATGCTCTCCAAGCAGCCTTTCCACTTGTTCAAGGAAGACATGCAATTCACAACAATTGTACTAAAAAATCCAGACCCTTTTTTTCAGAGAGAAGGAAATGTCAGATTGGGGTCCTTTGTATGATGAGAAAAAAATAGTTTAGCTTACAGACTCAAAAATATTTTTTCAGTAATTATTTTTCTTTTAATTCTATCCGTGTGCTTAAAGAAAGCAACAATTGTAGAAGCATTTATTTCAAAGTTCAGTCTATAGTGACGTACATTTATTTCTTGATTATTTTTGCTAAAGTTCAGTCTAAGTTAAATAATAACACCTATTTAGTAATCTCTGAAAATACTATTTTTCTCTATTTTTCATTATTGTCCATTTACTTACCTTGCTTCCTATATCTGTGTCCATATAGCAAGAATCCATAATGTATAAATTTATATCCATAAATGATCCATAATGCATAAAATTAGGCCAGTGCTCCCAGATTTAATTCCAGTTTTAGAAACTGTTGAGGGGGAAGCAGGAGAACTTCACCTTGTACTTGTCATACCCATGTGGGTAGTGATGTTTATGATGATTCTTTGAGAGGGAAGGAGAGGCTGGTTTTCATATGTTTTAGTACCTTTGATTTTGAGTCTTGGACAAAGATCCCATTCTGTTTGTGCAAAGTGCTGTGTAAATATCCAGTAAAAACAGACTCAGTCTGTCTGGTCAAAATGAAGGACAGCAGCTGGATTTAGATGGCGTGCAAACACAGACTGAGTTAGAATTGATCAGCAAGGTAAGGCTTGGTGACAACAACCCATCCCAACACAACCGCCGTTGAGTTTCTTTACGTGGTGCAGCCAAGAAAAGTACTACTAGGGGCTTGAAAGAAAGCAACGAGGAGACAGACCTTTGGATGAGTTTCCCTGCAGGTGTAAAGCCTTTGAGAAGGTTCAAGGTTACATGTTTAATAATGTAGCCAGCTGCTTTATGGGACATTTATAGCTGAAATCAACTTCCTGTTGCAGAAGGCTTATTTTCAGTAATTTTTTAGTTTCAGGGCTAACTTGAGCAGCTGCTATTGATGATTCTCATTCTGCACCATCTCCTGAGCTATGTTGTAATATTTGTGCACAGCTGACCTGTGCTAAATTAATTTTCATTTAAAAAAAAATGCTTACTTTAAACCTGTTTTTTTTTTGTTCTTGGTTTTGTCTGGCTCATTATGCACCTGAACATGTACTTGTATGAGCAGAACTGCGAGCAGAGCATGGGGGTAGCAAGAAGTGGTGAGGAATATGTGGACACTGCTGAAACCATCCCTGCTGCCCACGCAAGGCTCGTTAAACTACAGCCCAGTAGGTGTCTGTAGTAAAGCTTTAGAAGTGAAGGTGAGCAATATGATGCCGAAAGGTGATTCAGTTAGTGGAAGAAGTTTGAGAAAGCAGTAACTTCACAAAAAACGGAAGTATCTTTTTAATAGTTTCCCGGGTGCACATGATGGAATAAGATTGCCATTAACAGAAAGTAGAGGATGCGAGATGCAGGATGATAACACCAAGAAGAGGAGGGGAGGAAGCTTAGCTTCAGGTGTGTGGATGAACCAGAGTGTTCTTATGTATACCATAAGAGTATAATACCTGGAAGATTTAGGTGTAGCTTGGATTGGATGACATAAAAAGAAATCTAAAAATAGTACCTATGTAACAGGACAGAGAAATAGTAATTTCATTTTTGACTGTGGATATGATTATCCAGACATAAGGCATAGAAGCTGCCTGACTTCCTTCTATACCTCTCTAGTTTCTTGCTAACTGCTCTAAAATCTGAATATCAGGACTGAATGCAGTATGGCAGTTATGTTGTTTTCCATATGACCTTTAAAACCTTTTAGTCATTACTTTTCCTACTATTGCTGCTCTCTTCAGAAGTAGCCATTTTTTTTCTTTCTTGATTTATATTTTTGCATTTTTGTTATATTGCAACAGTTTTCTTGGATGATCCCAATTTACCAGGTAACTCAAGTTTTGTGTCTGAACTATTTTTATTGTTGTCTGTTTATCTTTGTGGTGTTTGCAGGTTTTATCACTGTTTTTTCTTTTCCTTTTTCTTACTCTTTCCTCTGTAGAAAATGTAAGGTGCTTAGGAAAATATGTTATTTCAAGTAATGGATCGCCAGCCTGAAGAGGTAGAAAAATGTTCTTCTACCTGAGAAATCATACCAACAGCTAAACTGATTCTCCTGAGGCGGGTAGATAAATTGATTACGGCAGGAAGACATTTGTGCTGGAAAAGTCTCGTAGCAGGTAGTTAAAGCCTTTGATTTGATCAATGCTCATTAGTCATGGTAAAAGGAAGGTAAAGCAGTAAAGCATCCTTTCAAGGAGTTATTCATACTGGTCACCTGAATGTTGATGTAAGCCTTTGCCAGTTGGTCCACATTAAACCTTGATGTATGGAAGTGTCATTTAAGAATATCTCTTCTGCTTTTTGTAGCAGTGGAGATATTTTTATTGATTTTGAGGGGAAGTGTGGGGGGGCAAATAACGTAGAGGATACATTGGAACAAGTATGGCAAACTTCTTTATGTGGCATGAAGTGTTAAGTGATTAAGAAATCTCAGCTGGACCTGCAAAGGCAAAGCTGGAATAAAAAGACAGTTGCTCTTACAAGGAAGCAGGGAGGGATTTCTCTGTTCCGCTCCTGGCAAACCAGAACTGTGGGACTGGCAAAGGAAAATCCCGAGCCTATTATTAGGTACAAGAAATAATTGTATTTGTTGTATTCACATTTTTTAATTTTAAATTTAATTTAAAAAAATTGATTTTCCCCTTTTCTGGTTATAATGTATCCCTCTAAGCATTTAGGGTAATAGCACTTTTAGTGCTGTTGTGGCAGTCTTGCCAATGGTATGAAGTTGCAGACCTCACAGCTGAAGAAATAGTGTTGTAAAATCTAATAGCGGTTTGTGTTGGCTGGTAGGTTTTATGAGCAGTCTCTACCAGAAAAGTGATATATCCAATTTCTAATTGTAGCCAGGAATTCGGACTAGTGAAGTTTGTTAGATAAGTTCCAGTTCAGTGGTATCTGAAATTTGCTCTCATTTCTTCCTCCACCAGTTTAGTTTCGACTCAGGTTAGTAGCAGTTGAACTTGTGCACACCAGGAAGTATAAAATAAAAATTTGGAAGTTACAATGTGCAGTTTCATTTGGGGAGAGTTGAGTCCCATATTTTGCTGCTGTAATTCAGCCACCATTTGCAGTTGTCCCTGGTGTGTGCCACGGGAGCAGCTCAGGACATGCAGCCGTTGGTGGTACCTTGAGGATGGAGGCGATGTTCAGGCTGTGCCCGGGAAGCAGAAGCAGGAGGTGAAGAAGAGGCCTTTGGTTTCCCTTTTCAGTAAACCCACATCAGAGCCGTGTGAGAAGCTCACACTTGTGTTTCTGCTCGATGAGGAGCAGCTCGCTGGCGAGGGGTCCGGTTGAGTGGGTTGTGAGCACTGTCAGGGCACCCGTAGCAGTAGCCACGTGCTCCTCCAGCACGCAAGAGCAAGAAATCAAGACTACCCCTCAGTGAACCTCCTCCCACTTCTTCATCTGCAAAACAGTCGAGCGAAACATGTTGAGCCTGACTTACACCGATGCAGACAATTGGGAGTCAAGTAGCCCAGCATCACAGTGTGTAAGGAAAGGGTGGGTCATGTGGCGAAGGAGCTGGGATGGGGTGAAACGTGGGAAGAGAAGACAGGACAAGGGACCTCCTGCACCGGGAAGTTGCTCTGGCAGCACTACCACATGCAAACAGGCTGTGCTGATACCGGTTCTTGCGGAGATGTCCGTGTGTAATAAATTGGAATGAGCAACTGGCATAAAAAAAGATTTCAGTTGGACCTCTATTTAGATTTCTAAGCAGCACATCAAGGTAGTTCTGCTTCAGGAGAAATAAATGGTTTGAAATGTTTTTTTTTTTGATTGGGATTAAGTATTGGGCTATAGCAGTCTTGTTAACTTTTAGTTTCTTTTAGTTGTGTTAAATTTTGCTATTTTACTATGGATATGAAGCTGATGGTTTTGGAAAGTGGAGATCAGAAATCTGTAAGTGATGTCACAAATTGCTTTTTCTAAGAAAAATGGACAATAATCAGATATTAAAAAAGTTATATTTTTTGATATCTTAGGCAGGAAATGTTTAAAAGTATGTATTTTCATGAGGCAGCTTTTCTAAATAATGTTAAAATTATATTATTCCCTTTAATTCACTCTTTTTTCTGTGTATCATTATTATCTTACCGTTGCCAGCATTATTTCATTCCTGTAATTATCAGTATTAAAATGAAAAGCCTTGGTTTTCTGTCAGGCATTTTAACCAATTTCTCCTCTGACAGCTTTCTCTTTCTTCGTTTGATCTGTCTATTGAAAAGATCGACAGTTCTGTAGAATATGGAGCTTATAGATGCATAGTGATTTTCATATATTAAGGAAAAAAATAGTCATCACTCTTTTAGTTTTGATTTAACCTGTATTATTCTAGAGTTTCAGAAATGGAAATTTTGGGATTGAATCTGGTTTCAATACTGTGACTTCTTGACCTCTGAGTGTCTGAAATTGCTGTAGAAATATTTTTAAAAAGGTGAAACAAATTAAAAAAAACCAAAACAACACAACAGTGACTTGAGTCTCGTCAAGATCAAAATGGAAAATAAAGGAATAGCTGATATGAATTGGTTTTGGTCTTTATGCAGGTCAGGCAGCACTAGCAGTGTTAAGATTCTTTGTATAGAGTTACACCTTTTGAGGTCAGGGAAAAGCAGGAAAGAGCAAGTGTGTAGCTTGTTATCCTCTCGCAGCACCGTTCTCTCTGGACATATCGGGCAGAATTTCCATGGCTGACGTTAGTCTTCGGTATGTGGTCATTGCACGCTGGGTTTAGGTGCTCTGGAGCACAGCCTAGCACTGCAGAAGAACGTGCTCCAGAAATACATACTCTTTTCAAGCATACGTGTGTTTACACAGCAGAAATGACAAATCTGTATAGAAACGGAACTTTGAGACTTGTCTTATTAAATTGGGAGCTATGGAAAATGAAGGTGAGGATTTGGAGAAATCATATGTACCTTCTTGCTTAGTAAGAGATGCCAAGTTTACCATCCTTACTGCAGTAAGTGGAAGAGCTTAAATAGATTCTGCTACCAACTCTCAGCCTTTCTTTGAAGCAAGGTTAGAGGTTACATTTGTACCTCATGTGGGGCTCAGTTGTCAGATCTGGGAGTACTACACCCTAACTGAATCTACCAGCCTGTGAAAGATATGCCCAAAGGACATCTTCCCCACCCCCAGCATTTTTGGACATACGGATTTTTCTGCCTCAGCCTTTGGAGTTCACAGAATCACTAAGGTTGGAAAGG
>NW_010555443.1:0-12144 GCF_000687285.1 Phaethon lepturus | reverse complement strand
GATAGGACGAGAGGAAATGGCCTCAAGTCACACCAGGAAAGGCTTAGATTGGACATTAGGAAAAATTGCTCTACCAAAAGAGTGGTCAAACATTGGAACAGGCTGCCCAGGGTAGCAGTGGAGTCACCATCACTGCAGGTGTTCAAAAAACATATAGACGTGGCACTTCAGGACATGGTTTAGTGGGCATGGTGGTGTTGGGCTGATGGTTGGACTTAATGATCTTAAAGATCTTCTCCAACCTTAATAATTCTGTGATTCTATGATCTTGGGAAAAAAGTACAAATCACAGACCCCTGGGGAACATCACTTGTGACCGGCCGCCAACTGGATTTAACTCCATTCACCACAACTCTTTGGGCCTGGCCATCCAGCCAGTTTTTTACCCAGAGAAGAGTACATCCATCCAAGCCATGAGCAGACAGTTTCTCCAGAAGAATGCTGTGGGAAACGGTGTCAAAGGTTTTACTAAAGCCTAGGTAGACAACATCCACAGCCTTTCCCTCATCCAGTCAGATCCAAATGTGGCAAAGGAAGTTGTCAGTGGCTAAAATTTGTGATATTTTGCAAAAGTAGAAGTTAACAAGGCTTTGTACAAAGAAATAAAGGGAAAGACATAGAATTATACAAAACCCATGTATTTTGAAGGTTGCCTTAAATTCTGGGGCTCACCATCCTAAGTATAATATCACGGAAAAATCTGTTTAAAATAACTTACTACAATATACATTGCAGCCTGTTTTAGATACTTTAAAGGCAACAATGGGAATAATGGGTATACATACATTTTGAGGAATATATATATAAATCAGAAACATTGTTAACAAAATCAGAAAACATTTGAACCTTCTACTTATTTGTGTAAAATTTAAGTCACACTCATAGCTTTCCACCCAGACGTGCAAATTACAGCATTTATAGTAGCAAGCCTGCCTTATTTGCATTTTTTTCTCTTTGGAAAGAATAACTTTGTGCATGTAGCCTTTTCATTTGTGTACACAAATGGTATTGCACAAGGCATCATTTTAGAGATTTTGCACTACAAGAGCCATGCATATTCATTACCACAGTGCATACGCACTACTGTCTCCTGCCTTGCTAAGGTTTCTAAGATCCACAGACAAAAAACAGCAGAAAACAATACAAGCTAAAAAAAATCCAAGGGTTTTCTGTATTTCCTTAAGCACTGAAGAAGGCTTAAAGAAGATCAAGCACTTCAAATACCACAACCTGTTTCACTGGAAATATTTCTAATCAAATCAAACATGAACAGAATAATATTACATGAAGACTAATGAAGTCTATGCTCAAGATTGCTAGAGTTCAGTGAGTGGCCTGCTACAGCTTCTCTAGTTTCTCTTTTGTAAATGTCACTATTAGCTGCAAAAGTATCTCAATTAGAAAAAAAAAAATTATTTTCTGCAAGAAAAAAATTGACAGTGTCTGTTTAAAGCTGAAGATATTAATATTTTACAAAGAAAGTGCATTGCAGAATATTCTTACTGTACTGACAATATAGGTATAAGCCGAAGACAATGGTGACAAGAACATCCAAACATGAAATACTGTGGTAAAAAACTGGAAAACGTGGTCGGTGTTTGAGTTTGTAGTGAAACAGCTGTAATGATTTGGCTGCAAAGTGCCGACCAGAACCAGATGGAAGGATATCACAAGGAAAGAAACCTTCTGGTGCACCTACAGAAACAGAAGCTGTAAGTTGGCTTGCAGGTATTTTACAGCCTTCCCTTTATACCGATGACTTCTGTACATATCACAAACAAAGGGAGCAAAGACGACAAACGGAAAAAGGGAGGGAATAGGATCATAAACGCCCATTCCCGACCAAGCCCAGAGAGTGAACTGCAAACATAGAGCAATACCAACACTGGTTCCAGCACTTGTTTCCACACGGACTCAGATTTATTATTGGCGCTAGCTAAAGCAGCCGGATGCACCAGTCAGCAGCACAAGAAGGCATTTTGACATACATTTGTGAAGCAAGCTAATTTTAACTTTGTTCTCTCTTCGCGTCCCTCCGCCGAGCCGTCTCCTTGCTGTGCATTGCCATCTGCAGGACAGCCAGCAACTTCGGACACGCTGCTGCTTCTCCAAAAAAAACCACCTCAAAACGCTGCTCTCCTCCCAGCTTTTAACAATCACTTGTTTTCGTGAAGCAGTTAAAATCAAGAAGCCAAGTGCACGTACGTTTCTGTGACCATGAACGTGTGCCATGCTGCTGAGAAGAGCCGGGGCTGCCATCAGCACTGTTACTCCCAGCCTAAAAAGCCACAGAGGGCAAATGTTTACGGTCAATACAACCCCTCTGTCTGCGACGCTGCTGCAGTTGGTAAGTCCCAGGCAAAGCTAGGTAAATAAACCATTTCACAATTAAAATCCTCACTTTCATTTAATGACTGTGAAAGGGGAGAGAGGAGGATGAGATATTTGTATTTAGAGATGGATACAGGAAATACAGGATTTAAAGAAAATACCGTATTAGTTGCCTTTCAAAAAGTTAAATTCCCCAGGATGGCTTAACTAACTCTGCCAACCAACTTCATGTCACCTGGAGACACCAGATACCTATTCAGTCCTTGCTTAAGACAGAGGGAAGCAGAATCAGTGAATACAATGTACTTTATGACATGCCATGTGGAATCCTGGCCCTATTGATCACCGAGGCAAAGCTTTCACTGATCCATGTGACTATCCTGTTATATTCACAGTCTGGATATAATGACTATGTGTGATTTTTTCCTAATTGAGGCTTCGTAAATGTCAAGGGCAAAAATGAATGCAGCAGAAAGCAACTCCAACAGTTTCATGCTGCACAAGGGGTGAATCCGCTACCTTCTTGAGGATAAAAGCAGTTTCCCTGTTAGAACAAGGAACTATCTGCACACATTCTCCAGAGAATTGCTCCTTTCAGCTAATTATTGTTAACTACTGGAAACAGAAGGGGGGTTAATACAATCCATTCGAACAATGAGGAAGTTAAGCTTCAGGTAGTAGACATGAGACGGAGTCGCAGCTGAGCTAAATAGGTCATGAGCACAGTCCGGCAAGGAACCATCTATCTCACCATCTCACCGTCCTACGTCGCACAGCACTGCCGGGGTTGGAGAAGGCAGCAGGGTCTGCCTGGAGGCAGAGCTGTCTGGTGGGCCCTGCTCGTACAGTACCTGGCACAGTGGCTCCTGCTCTTGATGAAAGACCAAAGGTACGTCACATCCACCACCATCAGCAGCACCGGTTGGCAAAAAAAAAAACCCTAGCAACAGAGGATCGGGGAGCTATAAACTGCGCTGGAGCCAGCTTGTGCAATGCTGATGCCAAAAAGGCAAACGCAAATCTGGGATGTACAGGTGTGGGTGCAGTTTGTCAGACACAGAAGTGGCAATTTAGGAAATTAAGTTCAGCAGAAATCAGCAAGACTGATAAACACGATATATGAGGAGAGGCTGTACAGCAATGAGACTGGCTTGGTTTCAAACAGAGAACAGGCATAATGAGAGGACATGAAATATTGTCATAAACACGGCAGTGATTAATTGTTTTCTGTGTATCCCCCTTATACAAGAAATTGGCAGCCCTGGTAAAAAAGAAGGTTCATGCAAGGTGTAGGGGAAATCTGCCTGTTTATAAGGAGAGTTAAGTCCTGAAGCAGCTGGTGGAGTTAAGAATTCCTTTTGTTCAGAGGTTTTTAAGAACAGCTGAAGCATTATTTGGACTCTTGCCATTTGGACTTGTTCTTATAGTCTCAGCTCAAGAGATTCAATGATATCACAGATTCCTCTTGCTTATTTCTTATCAGTATCTCTTTAGTCATGGGTAGATTAAAAAACCATGATCATAATGAAACTGTAAATGGAATACAGAAGGAGAACACACATGCATTATTTCTTTTTCACATTTCATGAAGCCAAAGCTAGTTCCAGGACTTCCAGATTGACTCATTATTTTTAACACTGAGAGACTGAGCACACTGGAATCAAGACAAACAATAAAAATCAACAGCAAGAAATACTCAACAGTTTTTTTTAATAGGCAAACATACATGAAACTAAGACATATGTACTGTTAAGTATGTGTAGTATTTTTACATCTGTATACTTCAAAGTATTTTACAAGTCTGAGTAATGCAGTAATGTACTTTCATAAATTCTCAAGGACATCCAGACAACCAGATACGATTTAATACAATCATATAGCTTGAAATGGATAATTTTATAGAAAGTTTATATGATTTACTTATAAGATGAAACACTAGGGGCCAGTGAAGGGACCAAAAATAGGAATGACAACACATCACAATTCATTCTGAATTGTGAACAGCAGCCCATGGATTTCTTCTGCATTGGAGGCCTTAAATTTTCCATCGCTGTAGAAAACAGATGTGTCACATGTTTAAATCATGAAATCCAGCATTTTGTGTCATTTGGAAAGATCCAACAGTGGGCTTCAGGCTATTGGAAAGGTACTAGGAATTTATCTGAGTATGAACTACCATATGGTATAAGAGCTGTCATAATTAATGTCCAGAAATGGGGAAAGAACACTAAAGCTTGGTGATTCAAGAAATAGGTGACTCTAGCAAAAAATTAGCAAGTGACTTATGTATGAAGTCTGTATCAAAACCACATACTTTGGACATTTTACCTTCCATGCAAATTTTGGGTTCTGATACCTCTGACTGGGTCAAAGCTCTGATTCAAACTAGCGCTTTATTGTTTGAAAGTAGGAATTCATTTTTACTGACTCGAGTGATCCACAAGTCCAATGTGTGGTCTAAGCAAGTCATATAAGTTGCCTGTGGAGACAATAAAAACAGAGAGGCATTTCCAGGCACCAGTTCATCTTAGCTTAAATTTTTAGATTTTGATCAATTTTAATGTCATACCAAGATGATCTGTGTCCTGAAGAGGCTTACCAGTCTCCTCAGGTTATAGAAGCACCACAGTGATGGAGGGTCCAATTCCAGCCCACCCCTGCTCCTGAACAGACAGTTGGTTGAAATGCCAAAATTTTCTGTGTGTTTGCTTCCTGGACCTAAGCAATGGTGTGGGGCATTTAGATGTCCTGACAGGCAATTGCTTTCTCTTCAGGAACATCACAGCCTCTTCATTGCTATCCTATAGAGCTGGATATTCAGAAAATGGAAGATGCATTTCCAATTTGAAAATTGAATATTTCGGGCCTGATGTGGTGATGCATATTTAAATACCCTAGTGCCACTTGAGACTTGCTAGAGTCCCTGACAAATCCCTGCAGACCTTGTATATATTTCACAAGACCTCCGTGGGACCCATTCCCTTCTGGAGGCTGCTAGAGAGATCTCCTCGGATAGCTCAGACAGCACTAGATGTTCATGCATGAGCAAATGAATCAAGCCCAAGGACACAAAATTTGGACTTCAGCCCTTTTAACTTATCCACCAGTCTAGTAATGTTCAAACCATAAGAGGAGATGCTGACATAAATAGCTCTGTACCTCCTTGTTAAATCCTCTGGTGGAGCAGGAAGAGGCATGAAAAGGGATCAGGGATGGGGGAGGCAAGTCAGCGTTGCTTGGCTCCAGGGATACACAGCTTTGGGTAGAAATACACGGTGTGAATGACGAAACACAACATAACATGGACCTCCTTCTGTGAAGCCTCTTGAGGATAATAATGTGACCACCTTTTGCTTATTATTATAAATAGGTTATTACACAGCCCTGACTTCTCTAACCTCTAGCAGTACTACTCCACTAGGAAAATAATAACCCAGTTATTATTATACCATTTCTACAAATAGTGTGAGAAATTGTGGATAACCAGAAAGGTTAATCCCTGTTTAATCTTCAGTTGCTGTGTTAGTGAGGTATAAATCTAATGGTAAATGGGGGGCAGGAGAGGAGAATAGAGCCCTTGTTTCCCACACACAATACATAGTCATCTGAAAGTTTGCCTTATACTTTGCTTTAGCACTATAATTTTGCATAAAAGGCTTCTGAACTAACAATAATTGGAAAACAACTAATAAAAAGAAAGGCATTTATCTGCCCTTTCTGGCACGTTCACTTTGGATGCAAGAGACTAGGCAAAGAATAAAATACTGCAGCAGAAATTCACAAACCATTTTTTTTCAGTACAGGAAAAAGGTTCCTCAAGGGGTGAGGATGTACCTTCTAAACATCAAAAAAAAAACCCAGATAGTTCTGTCTGTAGAACTGCAACACCAAGTAAGGAAGATACTGAAAACAAGTATTTATTCTCTGCAGGGTATTTTTTGTCCCTCCCTGCTGCTAGCATTATTCTTAAGACACCAGACACTGCATAATATGACATTTCAAATGTACGGCACCATGACAATGATGTATGAGGAAACATTTACAGAGCCTGGCACAAGAAGTGAAATTAATACTGAAAAGCAAATTACTTGCTTAGATTGGCTGCTATTTCTCAGTTTGCAGGGTAAATATTCAGTGTAACAGTTAAAATTGGGAACACAAATAATTGATAGCTTTCAAGGAATGGCTGTGGATATTTACAGCCTACCTGCTTAACTACCTGTTTTCTGCAAGCACCAATGTTATTTTGCTGCAGGCATGTCTGGCTATATGCTCAAATGTGGCTAAAAATAATCATACAAAATGAATTCACTACGTTCTTTATGCAAAGAAATCATCCTTAAAATTTCAAAGAGAAAAGGTTGCAAAAACAACTGAAGAGAACAGCCCATGGAGGTCACTCAAGAGAAATTCCAAAAAAAGGAAACTAATAGAGTAGCAGTCCCTGTCCAAAGTATTTGGTCTTTTTCTGGACAATTTTAAAAACAATTTGTGGAAGGAAAATTAAGGAATATACTGAAGTTTTCTGCTAGGCTCCCCTCCCCCTCCATCCTCCACCGTCCCTTGGGTAGCTCATTCAGGACACATCCTCACGCTCAGTTTGCCTTAAGCTCAGTCGCCTTGCAAGAGTTTTCCTGAAGGTCAAGAAGAAACAAAAAGCATGTATCAACATGAAGGGAAGAGGAATAATCTAAGTGTGGATGCCAAGAAGGAATCAGAAAGAAACCAATCATGTCTCGGGGAGTAGAAGCAGACAGAGAAAAGAAATACATGGCGCTCGAAATTCCAGCCCCCCAACCAATTATTTGGTTATAACATAAATTGGTATAGATTATGCAAAAATTATGAAACCACCAGCAATATATCAAATGATATCATCACGGCTAATGTGAGTACAAGGAATGCTGTGGTCTACATTTTGAAGTGGGCAGCTAAAACGGATAGCTATGTTGCCAAGGACTGAGTATCAAATGGGTCTTTCCCAGATCTGTTTTCTAGGGTGACAAGACAAAGGCAAGATTCCTATGGCCTTGAGCACTGCTAGATTAACTTTTTTAAAGGTGATAAAAAGTCTGTGATCTCCACAGAGCGCAGCTGACTCAGCATCACTACAACATATCGCTACCTCATACAATCACACCTAGGACTTTAAAACAGCTAGAAGGTTATCAGCCAAGATCCTCCTAATATAAGATTCAATTCTCGATATACCTCCAGCCTTCTGGATCTAAAATTCCATTTGTTCAAAGGTGTTAGTTTATACAGTTGGTTTTAAGAAGCTTTGAGAAGCTTTTGTTCATGCATGACTCTGAATGCAGACTTCTTCAAGTGAAGGGGTTCAGAAAGCAAGGATTGCATACTCTGTTCAGAACATTTAGGCCAATCTCAAATTAACAAAATCCTGATGTCCAGTTTCAGGGCCAAAGTTAATTTATATTTCCCTTCACTATATTAAGTTTTTCCTTAATTAAAGAAAAAAAAAACCACTTGGATAAGCAACTTCTGTCATCCTCTAGATACTCAGATCTACCATCAAATACCAGACTGGCTTTTGAAATTTTGATAATAAAGAAAATATTCTTTCCTTCAAATCAGGTCTTTTAATGTCCCTTGGGAAGTTCTATAAGGTCTTAGTTTATAGTTTTAGTAACTGTTAAAGAGCTCATTAACTGGTCAGTTCATTACATAATGATAGTAACATCACTTATTTCTGAATTGGAAACTGGAAGCAGAGTAAATCTCAACCACAAATTCCCTTTAAGTCCTGACCCTGAAAATGAAACCACATGGAGAAAGACTGGTTTTATGCAAAGAAGAAAGAAGTCAGTTTATATTCCAGAGAGGAACACAGCTACACCACCTGGTCCCTTGCTGAAAGGACTTCTGTGAAGTCTCTATAGAAAGTAATTTCCTCCTGTGAAAGGAATAATCAATAAATACCAATTTGCTTTAGAAAAAACTCTCTGTCAATAAGCAATTTCCCACTAAGTGGACAGCCCTTTTTTAAAGCCCCAAATCAGAGTTGTTAGGCTGTGTTTTGGTGAGAGCTGTATCCTCCAGGAACATTTTCAAAGTCAAGTGGTGTCTCACCTGTAAGTTGCATCTAGGAATGGCACCGAAGGTACTTAACCTGAGAGTAAAGAGTAGCATCCCCAGCTACGTCCTGCAGCATGGATGGCTCCAATGAGTTCGTGCCCCATCCTTTTCCTGAGACAATGCATCAACATCTGTTCCCTTCTTAACTCAGACAACTTCCACACCAGTGTATCAGCAGGTCAGATTCCAGGTCAGAAGCTTGGGACTGACATCTCTTTTGAAATAATCAAGAGAAGCAGGTGAACAAATGTATTATATATGTTTATTTTTGGCAGGTTGACAGTGTTTGGCTCTGAAAAATAGGAGTGTTGTGGGAAGGAAAAACGATATTTGGTTTTCTTTGCTTTTAAAACCCTATGTTGTCTTCTGGAACCTCATCAGGATTTACAGTTTTTTAGACTAAAAAGACTACCCCAGAGAGATAAGGTTAATAAGTAATAAAGCTAATTATGCACCTCTCTGGATTACACTAAGTTTTACATTATTATACAAGAAGATACTTTATAAATGATGTCACTTGATGTGTGACACAGTCTACATTGCAGTCCTGTCCAAAGCCAATCAGCAATGGTGTTCAACCTGGCAGCTGTGTTGCCAAAGAGCAGAGTCAACCACAGCCATATGCAACTGTGAACTACATTGGAGAGTGCGGGAAGTACAGAGAAAGAGATTGAAAAAGATCTCCTCAAGCCAGGGAGTGGGTAAGTTTGGGAGAGAGCAAGAACACGGACAAAGATAGTGTTTACTGCTGGGCATATCCTAAAACATTTGTCATAATTCAAACATAAATTTATGTTGCTGACAGAAAATTGTCTGATGTAAGTAAGTGAACAGCTTGTGTTCTGCTGAGGGATAGATCATCTCATCATAATGGTCTCTTCTGGACACTGAAAGCCAAACCAGCAGTCAGCAGCAGAATTAAGAAATTAGTACTGTTTATCTTGAAGGAATTTAGAAGTTACCATGAGAGAAGTAATGTGTTCCCATTCCTAGCTCTGAAATAGGGAGGTGAAACTCTGTAGTTTCCAAGGTAATATCAAGGGCCTAATATTTGCATGTCTTTTGCAACCAATCACTTCCTTAAAACAATGCAAAGTAACTATGTGAGTGAATATAGGTAAAACTGTGCACTTGAAATCATAACAATTAATAACTTTCATCATAATCTAAAAGAATAATAAACTTTAACAAGAGACATGAAGTAATAGACCAATTTGTTCAGCACAACTTGCTTGGTGCTGTTAAAGCCAAGCAGCATGAAAAAAAAGATAGATTTATGTATTCTTCAGTATGAAAAATGTCAAAAAGTATTGGGAAAAAAAGCTATGTTCAGTCTCGCAGGAAGATGATTCACCATCTACCCCTTGAAGTCACTGAAGTCAGACACATTCATTACCCAATATGCTGAGGACTTTTATTTTTCCCTTTTTGGTGAATAAGCACTGAATTACCCATATCACTGGGCCATCTCACTAAATGCTGATGCTGTTCACCAAAATAATCATTAAAAGTTTATCTGTGAGGAATTCCAGACATTTAAATATATGGATGCTGCCTCTGCTAATAACAGAGATTTATAGTCCATTCTGAGAGAGGTGTATACAAGTTCTGAAAATCACCAATTGATACCAAAAGCAAATATACATGCTCAGGGAATGCTTGTGGTTTAAGACTCTTCCTTTCGTAAAAGAGAAGCATTTAGCAATTCTCAGGGGCAGGGTCAATGAAAATGTGAAAAAAAATCACTAAATAGGACTTGAAGTGTTCTTAAATCCTCAAGGCCCCATGTTCCAATTGGATTGGATTTTGAATCGATAGCAAGGTGCTGTTCTAAACATTACATTTACTGTTTTTATGTAAAATTTAATTTCACTTTTTCTTTAGCTTCACTTCATTCTTATCAACTTTCTTCTTTTAGTCAATTTACTCAACAGTAGTAGAATGCAACCAGGTAGGCTGGATTTTTCACCAGTCTATGTGTTTGCATGTAGCTAGATTGATGCTACCTATGTATTGTTCTGTTCCTATTATGAAATCTACTTAAAACAAATAATAACCACTTAATTAAAATGTAGTGCTGCCATCACCAAACTATATACTCTGCTATGTCACACGGAGGTCTACTTATTAATGTATCATCTGTGGAGCTTGAGAATAAAGTCATTTACACTGCACTGGTGTAATGGAACTGTGCAGAGGAATCCTCCCAGCTACTATATAAAAAGGTTTTCATTTATTTTATTTGCTGCTTATATGTGGAGTTAACTGCTGAAGTGTTTGCAGAAACAGGGACAATGAGGCAGGTTCACTCATTCTATTAAAAATAATGGAATAAGAACCAGCTATATTGTCACCAAATTTGAGCCATTTAGGACTTCCAATTATTGGATGTGCAATTGACTATCTCTGTTCTGTTTTGGATCAAAAATTATTTATTAATCATGTGTGTTTAAGCTTTCATAAACATAGCTAAGAAAGACAACCATCAATTTAAAGTTTTTTCAGTTGTACTTCATATTTTTGGCCAACTATTTTAAATTTCTAAGTGATTTTATTCCGCTCTGTTTAAAATCAGAGCTCTATGCACCAGTTCAAAGCATGCCGGGGTACCTGCACAGGCAGGTGGTTGGCGCAGGCTTTCCTGAGCTCTAATGACATCAGAGCTAAGTCATTTAACCTGACCTCAGAGCATTTGAGAAAAGAAATCACCTAAAAGGCTAGATAAAGTCGTAACAGTTTAGCTCTTAATGTTTTTCCTATTTCCTCCTAACAAAAAAAAGCAGATACCTAACAAATTCTATAAATCTATTCGAAGTATGTAAATATTACAAATCCAGAAGGTATCTGTATTATAAATCTATAAGGTATCCATAAATATTGAAATGACACTATCCACATTAAATTTCTTTGAAAATTAGGAAAAAAATATTTCTGCTTGGTCAGAAAACTAATACATGTGGATATTTTTGTATAGTAGTTTACAAAATGAGGTACTCTTAATATAAATACAAGAAGCTGCAGAATCAGACTAGAGCATCATTATTCACATTACCTTACGCTTACCCTTACACATGGGACTTTTTGCTGCCATTGGCACCACAGTGTAGCAACTGAATGCAGTGCTTGATTACTGTACAAGAAACAGGTAGTTCACATTTTCCTAACATTTTAATATAGTTTGATTCACGTCAATAAGCTACAAAGTCATGTATTCAGGGTTTTCAAAAACAACAGAAAAAGCTAGCCCAAATAATTCACCCATTTGCTTGGTAACTGGAATGAGGATGGGCCATAGAGGCAGGTTGGATCTTCACACAATGAATCTCAGTCTTGAGACCAGACTCAGTCCTGATCATGCTACAAATTCAGCTGCTGTTTGCTTTGGCCTTCCGACAGTTTAAAGCCAAGTAGCAGAAATGCAGATTTCACTCATTTGTCAGACACCCGTATTGAACTCCATCAA
Source organism: Phaethon lepturus (assembly GCF_000687285.1). NCBI lineage: Eukaryota > Metazoa > Chordata > Aves > Phaethontiformes > Phaethontidae > Phaethon > Phaethon lepturus. The sequence goes on along the minus strand of NW_010555443.1, from coordinate 254 downwards.
CTGTGAATTTAGCACAATCCAAGAATACTTTAATCATTTCCACTCAGTCAGGTTTTGTCATCTTTATTTTGGTGGAACTGCTTGCCAAGTAAAGGACTCCATCATATGCCGTCATCTTTCTCCTCACAACTCATGTACAGTCTGAAAACAAAAAGAACATTAACAGTCAAGCCATGAATACAACATCTCAGCTTTTAACTCACTACTGCAATAAATACATAACAGGGACTGCAACAATAGCTAAATGTCTTTAA
>NW_010555442.1:55527-64851 GCF_000687285.1 Phaethon lepturus | reverse complement strand
CTAGATGGCATTTAAAGGTCCCTTCCAACCCGAAGACTGTATGATTTTATGATTCTTTAAGAACTGGAATAAGCATCTTCTCATCTACCAGTCTGGGGAACTGAGGTTTAAGAGTGTCTATCAACTCTTCTTCCCAACTGCCTGCTGGTTGCTAAACCTCAGAAGGTATTTAAAACAACGCATTTTAAGAACAACTCTTCTTTACAAGGTTTTGGGCATCTCTTGAGGCGAACTAAGATGTTCAGACATGCAAAAAGTTTTCCATAGAAAGCAACATTGAGCTAGTCATGGGTCATTTTCACTTGACTTATCCAGAGAGGTGAACTAGCACAGAACATCTTCATGCTTTGCATGTCATCTTTATGAGAAACCTCAATTCTGCCTTCTTTTGTTAAAAGTATAATAATTAAAATCTCAAACGAAACAGGATCTCATTCAGTTTTGTCTACAACAGTAACAAAGAGACCTGAATTGCAATAAAATGCTAAATTATCAGGTACAGGAAATACTATGAAAGCCCTACTTGCTTTGTAAGCTACGTTTTAACACAATTTCATGGCAGATACTGGCTGAAGAGTGTCATGCAACGAACAGTCCCTTAGGGCCACCTCAACCCTCCAGTGCACCACCACATGAGAAGTCTACCATGTTCCCACAATACCTCCCAGACCCCAAACACTCAATGGTATTTCTGATTGCTCTGCCATGCTGACAGCTCTCCTCTTTGCAGCCCACCACTTACACGTGGCTGACCCAGCTGTGACAGCTTCCAGACCTCTCCCATTTCTTCAGTCACCAGGATCTTCTCCAACAAGGAAACTTGCCCAGGCCACCACCCACATAGAGAAGGGAGAAGAAGTTTCCACCAACCTTCAGTGGTTCTACATGTGGCTCCTCTCACAGCCTTGTGTCCACTACTCCTCAGTACATTGTGTATTGCCTTCCCAGTGCCACTGATGTGTTTTATCATCCTTACTTCTAGTTACAGTATCTGCTTTGAAATAGGTTGGCTTCAAAGGCCCTACCCTGACCACGCTGCCTTTCCCATCCTCCTAGGTCTGCCTTTTGTTTTCCTTTCTTATCCTTTGGTTATGGTTTCCATTCATCTTAAGCTCATGTATTAGTCATTCCTCTCATTATTCAGATGGACTTTTCAGTAATTGTGGTGGGAGGGCATGCAAAATAATAAAATTCATAAAATTCAGCTCTCTCAAACCTACTATCAGTCCTTCACATGCCAATCTTGTAGCTCAGTCAAAACCAATCACATTTATACTGCAGGTAAACCCGTGCTTCTAACTGCTCACAATCCAGCATCCTGCCTTTGCCAGATGAGTTCAGCCTTTCAATATTTGGTAGACCATATCAACAGACTACCAAATCAGCTGATAAGGAATTAACAGCTAATATAAGCACCCATTTCTTTAAATATGGGGAACAGAAATGTAATGACAATTTCTCCACAATTTTGTAGCTGAGACAGTGGGAAAAGTATGTGAAACCAGCAAGAGGAGTGAGGATCTGAATGCAACATACGTATTCCAAGTCCCTGCTACTTGCTTAGTGGAGGGGAGGATGGTTTGATAAGCAGCAAACATTCAGGATGTGGATGCTCTTGGATGTTTCAGGACGTTACTGGACATTTCAGTAAGAATCAAAATGTCTCAAGGACGGAGCACTGGCTCACACTTAGGCTCAGGAAGGAGAAGAGGACCTTAAACTTCTAAATCGAAGTTGTCCTATGCTCGGAAGTAATGCATGGAATATCATCACCTAATAGGTACAAAAAAAGTCAAAATGCTCTTAGTGATATCTTTCTGTGAATAGTCCAATACAGTCATGAGAAAGCAAATGGAAAATGCCAGCAGTAGGAAGGTGGATAAAAGAACATGGCATCAACAACAGATCGGCATTAGATGTGGCACAGCAGGCACCTCCTCCGTCCCCTCGTACAGAAGGTTACAAGCTGAAAATAAGCTTCCAGGGGCTCTCATCAGCCACGCTTATGAGTGATGCTGTGTCTACCCTGTCCTGTCTCAATGCCCTGGGCAGCATGATGGACCTGCCTCTACCCAACAGCCCTGTTTGTCTACGGCCCCCACACAGCCCCTCCAGCATTCCCAGGTCTCAGGCCCCAGAACAGCCGGACCCCAGCAGACCAGCACACCCAGTACCACGCGGCTGTGGTTGCAGCCCTGCAACACAAGTCCTGCCTTCCCTCTGTGCAAAGCTCTCATTGCTTCTTCTTGCCTCCAACCCCTCCTGCCAGATGCTGGAGGCTCCTCCTGCCTTCTTGGTTCCAGCAGCAGGAGTGGGCGTGAAGCACGTCAAGCTATCCCTCCCCTGTCCCTCGGGCACAACAACATTGCAGCCAGCAGGTTGAGGGAGGGGATTCTGCCCCTCTACTCCGGTATCGTGGGACCCCACCTGGAGTACTGCATCCAGCTCCGTGGTTCCCAGCACAGGAAAGACACAGGCCCATCGGAGTGAGTCCAGAGGAGGGACACCAAAATGGTCCAATGGCTGGAAAAACTCTCCTATGAAGAAAGGCTGAGAGAGTTGGGCTTGTTCAGCCTGGAGAAGAGAAGGCTCCAGGGCGACTTTATTGCAGCCTTTCAATATATAAAGGAGGCTTATAAGAAAGACAGAGAAAGACTTTTTACCAGGGCCTGTAGTGACAGGACAAGGGGTGATGCTTTTAAACTTAAAGAGCGTAGATTCAGATTGAACATAAGGAAGAACCTGTTTACGATGAGGGTGGTGAGACACTGGAACAGGTTGGCCAGGGAAGTCGTGGATGTCCCATCATTGGAAGTGATCAAGGTCAGGGTGGACAGGGCTTTGAGCAACCTGATGTAGTGAGCAGCAGCGGGGGCTGGACTAGATGATCTTTGAAGGTCCTTTCCAACCCAAACCATTCTGAGGTTCTATGGTTCTACAGTGCTACCAATGCCACCTGTGCTGCAGGCCACTATGGACCACTGCCCTGCACTAAGGCAGCTCTCAGGGGGCATGGCTGCTATCCATGCCAGGCCATAAGCGTTTTGGCAATAGAAGATGGATGCTACAGCTGGCATTTACCTTCCCACCACGAAAATCAGAGTCACTTTGCAGGAACAAGGACCACCCTATGACAAGCGACTGTCTCTTTAGTCCCACACACACCACCATGGGGCATGCCGCCATGCAACGGATGCTGGCATGCAGGAATGGTGGCTGGTGGCCTGGTCCTGCATGCTGCTGCGGATACATCACGATGTCTGGAGGCTGCTAGCGGGCATCAGCCAGGACAGGGCCACCCAAAATTAGGCCTTGCCAGCGCCGGAACACCTACACCACAGATCCACAGGGATGTGCCGCAGCACAGTAGAGCAGTTCACAGACTGCAGAAGAAGGACTCGCTTTCCATGCGGCAGCGAATTATGGGACTGCATGGAGAGCAGGTATTTTGGGCAGGGCGTGAAGTACTAACTGTGTGTTACAGCGACTGCTGAGGTAGGTGGCACTGGCAAGACAGAGCTTCTCGTCCAAAGCACCCACGCAGGGGCAGCATGGCACCGCGACCGAGCAGGGCGCGGACGGAGCAACGGGGACTTGGCCCTAGACCATGGTGGCACAGTTAAAAGGAAAGCAGGATGGACCAAAATAAATCCCATCTAAATACAGAGCAGAAAGAATCCTGGGAATTTTCCATGTAGATGACATGGGAGCAATTAACACCAGCGAAGGAAGAGTCAACATGTCACATTCCGGGGAACTAGAACGAGGGCTGCAGACAAAGCCCAGCTCATACCAGGTGTCCTTCTAACGCCAAGCACAAGCAAGGAAAGGAAATGGCAGAGATGGAGACCTACCACTGGATGTGCTGACGGTGCAGAGGGGCAGGGTATGAACACATCAAAGGGTGCAGGGCTGCTTTCCATTTCAGTGTCCACCTAAGCACCAGCGCCCTGACTGAAAAACAAGCAGAAGTGGGCAGCGCTGATCCTCCCTCTCCTCCTAACCCCCAGCTAAGCAAACGCACACAATTCAGGGTGTGACATAAGGATGATGCACACACAACTCCCTGTCATCTTCATCTGCTTTGTGTTGCTAAAGAGCAAAGTAGCATTTCTGGGAAAAGCCAATTCTTGAAGCTCAGATCTAGATTTTCACTGGTTGTATCATCAGGGAATTTCATCCCACATGCACTGCAAATTCAAAACTGCCTACATAGCATTAAAATGTACATAAACTCTTATTTGCTACATAGGCCAATGCATCCCTAAACTAAAAGAAAATAAAAGGTTATCAGGAGTAAAGAATGACCAGAAAGAGCTAAATTTTTGCAATACAAAAAGCAGAACAAAATCTACACGGTACAAACTCTCCCTCTGCTCCAACCACAGGAACTTACAGATGCGAGATGGAAGCTGCCAGCCTCCATGGGAGACTCTCTTCTCACACTAAAAAAACATGTGAAATGAAGCCCAGGGACCTCCCTGGCTTTGGCCCATGGTGGGAGCGAGGTAAAGCACTGCACATCTGGAAGCAGGGCTGGGCAAGCTGCAGCGTCACCTGCACCAAATTCAGCTGCAAACCACACAGTGAGCTACGAACCGGGGCAGCCAGAGTTAACAGACCCTCACTGCTCTGACACAAACTGGATCCGAGTCTTGCACACAAGAGCCGTGGCTCCCCAGCATGCTAATTCTGCTGCTGTGTTAACCAAAATACCACATGTGCATCCATTTAGGGATGCTCAAGACAAAAATGCCATCTCCCTCACGGTGGTGATCCCATTACCGTGGCTTTCTTGTTTAGACAGCAGTGCCCTGCAAGCGTTTGCAGAGAGAAGCATCTGTCGGTGCCCAAGTGACTCAGCTCTCGGGACCAACTCCAAACCGAAGCCACAGCAAGGAGGGGAGCAACGTCCCTGAGCTGCTGCCTGCAGGGTTGTGCAACAGCGACGGAAACCATCTTTAGAACCATAAATAAGTAGTTTGGGAAATTCTTCTGCTGTTCAGTAAAGGAAAATGTTGTCACTCACTTTTTGCATTGCTGTATTTCTCAAGAATATTCCTACAGTGAAAAGCAAGTTGTTCTTCCTTCAGCGCTCTCCTCTGCGCTGGGCTCTCGCACACTCAGCCGGAGCGTGGAGCAATAGCCAGCATTGGGATCACAGCCCTGCCCAGGCTGGGATGTAAGCGATGGGCACAAAGCGGGGCTGGCAAGGAGCTACGGACTTGCTGGGCTCTCGGACCTGTTTCCGTGTCTCCTCCTCCTCCAGAGCGCAAGGATGCTGCGTGCAGCTCCCTCTCACCTGCTTGCGGAGTCCTCCAAACGTTTCATTCCTGCGAGCCCCTTTCCTGACTCTCTACAGGGCTGGCCTAGCAGTGCAGACCCGGTGAGGCTGAGGAAGAGCCTGACGCTAACCTCCTCAGGAGGTGCTCACCACCTGCCCTGTGGACATGACCACCATCTCTCAGAAAAGAGGCTGTCCTGCATAGTGGGGCAACTGTCTGGAGGGGGACTCGCTGGGCTGGTTCTCGAGCAGGCCTTGGTGCCCATGATGCAGCCCTACAGCAGGTGCTGGAGCTCCAAAGAGGTGCGAACATCCCTCCACTCCTCCTGGATGCTGTTACTGCTCCGCTCTATGGGAAGTTTCAGAGGCTTTCCCTTAGGTGAGACCAATCTCCCTTAGGTAACAGCGATCTCCCTTTGGTGACACCAAATTCTTCTACTGGCTACTAAAGAGGTGAGGTGTCTAATTCCATGTGGATCTCAATTTTTATGTGCAGTGAAGCCTAGTAAGCTTTCTGGATCTCCTCCTGGGCATGTAGGAGCTCACAGAAGGTGATCTCAATGCTGCAAAAGCCTCGGTCTAAGAGCACAGATGTGAGTCATTCACACGAGCAAGCGAGGCATCACAGTCACACTGTGCTGGGTGAAGTCTTTTCAAAGGATTACTCCTCCTCTCCAGTACTAGCTGACAGATGAAAGCTATTAACGCTTTGTCTTCCCTGGGCCTGTATCATAGCACCGATCGCTACAGGGTGTGTGCAGCGCCCTGTGCAGCAGCCCACCCTGGCTGCAGGAGGAGACACGGCTCCTTGGCCACGGTGCGACGCAGCAGAGCAGAGGACACACAGCGTGATGGCTGGAAGAGCTGCCAGGGAAGCGCAGAACACGAGCTCGTCCGTCTTTGCTGGCTAGGTGGACCTGCCGCTTCCCCCTCTCCTCAGTCCACCACTGCTAGGACAGCGGCAGTAACACCGTCTGTGCGTGCACCACTTCTACACCTACGTAGGAGGTAAGAGCAGTATTGTCAAAAAATACTCCAACCAAAATATTCAGCCCTGCTTGGACTCTTGAGTTCAGACATTCCTTCCAAATTCCCCTCTGTTCTTTGATTTCCTGCCCCTCCCCCTGGTCAGCCACGAAGCCCGCGGCTGCACGAAGATTATCAGCAGAGATCATGTTTCTAGAGAATGGCCTTTCCTCCCCTCCTATTTCCTTTACATATTTACTCTGAGAGAATGCTTCATTTAAAAACTTCTCCAGCAGCATTTTCCAGGTGGAGACGCTGGTTTCCGTTCGCATGGGGTGACCATCCCCTCCCAGCTGGCTTTCCCAACGGCGTTTGAATTCCTTGATCTCAACAGCAGGGAGACTGCAGGAAAGCAAAGGACTGGTGGACGGGGGACACTTGCTAGGCACGGAAAGATTGGCAGGAACATTAATGAAGGCAACAAGTTCCCATTGGGCTTGGCACAGCATATTCTCAATGACCTTATTTGTTCTGTTAAAAAAGGTAAGTGTGTGGCTGTAATAAACTTGGACTAGCGCACTGCACTGTCTGGACTGCAACTAAATCGAGCATCAATAACCTGCATTAGTAAATGGCTTCACTGATAAAGAGTTCAGAGGGTAACTGTTGTTAAAAGGATGCAGTTATTGAGTGGGGAAGACAGAATTTATAATGGGACTTCAAAGGTGACCTTCCTTGGCCTACCACTAATAATATCCAAGAAAATATTAAAACAGCACTGCTAAATTCTGCATAGTACAAAAATATTGCTAGTGTGATAAATAAGGGCTCCTGAAGAACTAGTGTGATTTGAATGTTTGGTAAGCTGGGCTCTGACTGGATGCTCACTCAACCAGACACAGAAAAAGCAGCACTCAGGGGTGACAGACAAGCTCCTAGAAAAAGACAGGAGAGCAGGAAATCCCAGAGGAGCATCATGATTAAAGGTGTGTAGCTGGGGCAAGGCGCTAGGAACTGCCGCTCTTATTATATACTCCACAGGCGAGACAAACAGTGGAAGTTTGCTCAATTTCAGGGTCTACATTTGCAAAAGGATGGTAAAAAAATGGGGGGTTTATAGTATAGCCATAATATACAATCCAATCTGCCTTAAGAGCATAAGCTGCTCAGTTGCTACTTTCCTCAAAGAAAAGCTTAAGAAGTGACTACATCAGAGTCAGAAACTCCCTACTGGAGAAAAAGGCTGTGTCAAGTAAAGGACTCCTTAATTCTACAAATGAAGTAGAAACAAGAGCCCACAGCCATCCATTAAAACAAGACTTACTCGCATTAAAAAGATGGGGTGCTAGGAGCATAATTAATGACCAGGACAACTTCATGGGCACTATGGTAGATTCTAGAGCAGTTGAAGAGGCACCTTTAACACAGGACTTTGGAGGTCTTCTCCACTTGGCATCGTTTTGGAAGGTCACCCTCCAGTACCCCGGAGCTTGACACATCCCCTCAATGCCATCCCCACCACTGCTTCCAAGGACTGTATTAGATTAACAGGGTCAAGCTCTGGAGAGGCAGCAGTTTTGGAGGGCTGTAAGGTATTGTTTCAGCTCCGTTAAGTAACTTTGTCACAGAACTTCACTGATGGCCTGCAATTTTGGTGGGGATGCTCTAGAAGTCCTTGAAGTAGTTAGTTACAAAAGACTGAATTGCAGGAAGCCCAAGTTATTTGTCCACAGCCTTAACGCCTAACCAACAGGCAAGCTTTCAAACACATACTGAAAAGAGTCCCGCAGGACGCAGTGCAATGGGATGACTTCGGATCATAGAGGACTCCATGATGCAGCAGAGAAAGGGAACCAAGAGAGGGTGTCTACAGAAGAAGTTACACACGTCCTAACCAGAAATCAAGCATAAGAAAATGCAGATGGTCGTCAGCAAAGGTGAGTTATCTTGTGGCAGCTCATATAGGGCCAGGCTGCAGTCACTAGCAGTTCGAGCCTTAACATCTGGTTTCTCTTTCTTAAAGATCTCTTCCATTCAACCAGCAGCTCTTGGTCAGAGCACAGGATCAGGAGGTTTCTCTGGATCCATTCAATCGGCTGTCCTTCTGGCATGAACACCCATGGAAGTTTGCACCTGCAAAGCACAGCCCTCACCCCCCAGGTCCAGTCCTGACCCCGATCCTTCTCAAATTATGGGAAATAGGAGCTTTTGCACTCCATGAATGCTTGAGTCTGGTCCTGAACAAGACTGTGTACCCTGCTCCTGCCATGGCCCTTGTGCCCTGCCTGCTCCACCGCCAAGGGTCATGCTGCAGCAGCAGGATGGAGGAGGAGGAGGCGGCCAGACTCGGTGGCATCCAGAGCACGGTGCCAGCGTACCCGCCGGGGGAGGCGGGTGCTGCTGAGTGGCTCCAGCAGCCCCCCAGCCTGCGTCGAGCATGTGGCAGGCACGCAAGGGTGCTCCCATGCTTGGTAGGAAAAGGCCCGGCACAGCGGTGGAGCGTCGCCCTGCAGCAGAATCCCCCCCGCCTCACCCACGCAGGCGGTGAGAGCCGAGGAGTCTCAGGGAGGCTCACAGCCGCCGGCCTGGCACCTGCACAACCCTTCGCTCCCTCTCCCACCCCTGAGCCTGCTGTAAGGAGCCTTGCCCACCCCGCTCTGCATCTTCACTGCCCTGATGATCACATTCTGCTATTTGTAGCTTCCAGTTAGCATTCTTGTAGCTCATCACTGCAGTGGGGGCTACCAGCCAGCCATGCCCTGTGCCGAGCAAACCCACAGCAAACAGGAGCTGCCTGCTGTTTCCATCTGAACCTCCAATGCCTCTCGAGGGCAACTATCTCCCCAAACCCGACTTTTAGGCACTTCCCATGTAAATCCAATCAGTCAAAACAATTTTTTTTTTTCCTTTTAATATTTTCCTCCACAAAACTCACGTCCTGCCCGCAATACCTGTGGGCGGGCAGTCTGCTTATACAGGTGGCTGCTGACACGTTCCCTCAGGTTTATAAGAACTGTCTGTGCAGATGAGCGTCTACACGGGCGAGGAGGAAAACCCCTTCCCACCGCGTCCCC
>NW_010555442.1:55139-55462 GCF_000687285.1 Phaethon lepturus | reverse complement strand
CATGCTATGTCAGGAGCCGGGTCTGGACAGGAGAAGCCCCACGCTGGGCAAACCTCACAGACGATTTTAGCCAGTGAATGAGTAAGCGGAGGTTATGTTCTCAGCTGAAACCCCTGAAGCACGCGGGTGACAGCAGCAGCACGTGAGCGGGGAGGGCTGCGCTCACGGCCCAGGCACCTCCCTGGGCATTCGCTACGCCGCGGGCAGCAGAGCCTGGACCCAGTCCGCACCGCTCGCAGAGGGACAGTGCCACATGTCTCCCAGTCTCCACCCGAATTTGTTTTCTCAGTCATAAAAATTATGATTTAGTGCAGAGTTTCGGG
>NW_010555442.1:54845-55124 GCF_000687285.1 Phaethon lepturus | reverse complement strand
GTGGAACGGATGACGGACACATCCAACACAGCAATATTCAAGAGCATCCAAGATTTTAGCTGCATGAGTTCAAACCAACAGCCTGCCTGTTCAGATAAATGAATGACTGAGCCTGATAAAAACTTGTGCATCAGGTCAGGAATGCGAAGCTGAAACAGAAGCTCCTGCTGCAGCTCTGCTTGGGTAAAGGAGTCAGAGCTCCCACACCACTGCAGCCTCCCCCTCTATGTGCGCAGGGAGGCCGGGGGAGCAGGGCTCAGAGCCGTCACTGTCACCTGC
>NW_010555442.1:54204-54744 GCF_000687285.1 Phaethon lepturus | reverse complement strand
AGCGCCGGGCTCTGCGCTGGCCCTTTGCTCACACACAGGCAGGGCCGAGCAGAACCGTGTTTGCTGGGACACGGGTCGTGCACCAGCACCAAGAAGGCTGCTCTGCAGCCGCAGCACCGCGCATCCCCTTGCCCACGCCCCCATCTCAACAACTCTTCCGGGAAAGCCCGGCGGGCAGCCCAGGGGAGGGGAGGCAAAGCTGCACAGGGCACTGGCACTCGGGCACAGCCGCAGCTTGCAGCTCCCAGGAGACCTGGAAAAAGGACCCAAGGATGCATGTAACACCATGAAATGCTGCCCCTGGAGAGGTCCCAAAGGAGCAAGGCAGGGCAGGATGTCCATCCTCATGCTGGCTGGGTCCTCCACTACCTAAACCAGGCACTTCCAGTCTTGCCCCTCCTCCCTGACACAGAAGCTGGGTTCACTTGAGCATTGAGAAGGCAAAAAGCAGTAATGCCACAAAGACCACCAGCCTCAGCATGGCAAACAGAGCCTCCCCCCCCACCCAAATCAGCAGCAGCCGCAGCGGGGGGCAGGGCA
>NW_010555442.1:27315-54175 GCF_000687285.1 Phaethon lepturus | reverse complement strand
CAGGGAGCAGCAGGCAGGGAGGACCGGGGACTGGCCGGAGCAATCTCACCCCGCTGCTGGGTTAAGGCTGCTGCGAGCGCGTTTGGGAACCTCACCTAGAGCAGACCCAGAACATCGGCGCAGGTCTCGGGAGGGCTCTCTGGGGGCAGGGGGCTGCTGGGGCAGCACGCGGACTCCATCTTTCCCTTCTTTCTTTCAGAGAACACAAGGCACCAACATGTCTGCCTTTACTGCAATATGACGGCAGAGGAATGCAAAGCCGAAAGCAAAAAACGTCTCCAGCACTGGCAGCTCCAAGGCTGATACGCTGCCTTCTGTGACAGCTCTAACAATTTTGGTTAAATCACACAGCACTTGCTTAGCAGCTGGACGTGGCTCCTGCTGCCTCATCCGACTGCTGGCAGTCAAACTGGCCAATATCCAATGTTATTGTTATCAACGGCTACTTGGGGACCCAGCTCCAGTAAACATGGTGTTACCAGGTTCCTTTGGTGGGCAAGTGCTCACGCTACAGGAATTACTGCAAGTGTCACGAGCCAAGCAGGCCTTGCAGAGCAACACTCCCTCATCGTCAGGGAGCATCATCCAGCAGCCCTTATCAGACCCACCCTGGCAGAACAGAGTCACATTATTTTGCAAAAAAGAGTCACCTATTTTGCACCTAAAAAAAAAAATTCTTTTCCTTTGGAAAGGGGTGTGACTGGCCTTACTCCCTCCCAGCTATATTCAGGTTTGATCACAGCATCGCTACAGCCATCAGCTGCTGCTGGCTTGGAGAAAGAGCTGGCAGATGTGCCCACATGCTGGGGACATCTCCCCATTTCTGAAGCTTCTCAGTACGTGGAAATGCTTATGTACTTGGAGAGGACTCACTGAGTCCGGACAGCAGAAGGGCCAGCCGTCTCCCACAACATTTGCCAGCTGCTGGCTCACCCCACAAACTGTATACTGTGCCAAGGCTCTTAAAATCGCAAACGGAATTGAAACGTTTTCACTCAACTTAAAAATCCAATGGAGTCTGGAGCTGGTGAGGGAGCTGTGCAACAAAGAGCAGAGTGGATACCCACGGGCAGGGAGAAAAGACAAGGGGCATTTGCAAGTGCCCACTGACTCAAGTCCCAGGGGAAATGAAGCAGCGCAGCTATTTACAGACATGTCAGTAACTATCACGTCGTAACTAAACCAACAGCCTGTGCAGAGCTAACCATCTACCCACAGTTTTAAGAAAAAGTGGGAACATTAATTCCTGTAATTATAGCCCCCTGAACTTGGGAGGGGGAAAGGAGTGAGCAATTTTTCAAGAGACCTATTTACAGACCTAACACACACCTCGGAGGATCGGGAAAAGTTAACAACCACCACAACTCCACAGAGCAATGCTGTCAGAAGTGCCTGCGGTCTGAGACGCAAACACCCAGCCTCGGGTCACGCCAGCTCAGACTGCACTGGCTCCTGCGCAGAAATGTCCTCCCGGGGCACCGCTCTTTGCTGCTGCCCTCAGCCCCCCATGCCTCACCAACACAGCAAACTGGGCAGCTCTGACCAACCCTCGTCCCTGCGGGGAGCTCCGTGCACTTGCCAAAAGCACTCAGACCGGAGACATGCCTCTGCCCTCTCTTCAGCCTCACAAGGTATTTAAACGAACTATGCCATCCCATTTCACTATGTTACGTAACTTGGGGGCTTGCACACACTTTGTTGCACCACGCAGATCTCATCCATACTCTTCTTTCCAGCTCGATGAAGTAACTAGCTCTGCTACAAGGACAGTGAACTGAAAAGGTCAAATGCTCCAAAACTCAGACTCTTGTGATCCTGCACAGATCAGGATTGGGGCAGACAGGTTTTGCCTTGGACACCACAGTCAGATAACGAGAGCTGTTACCTAGACCAGATGGGCACTGTACCTTTAAGAGAGAGATTTTCCTTTTTTGTTTCCTTGGTGGTAGATAAGAGAGTTCAAAACCCAGTATATTTTAGTATATAAAGCCATAAGGTAAGTAATGAGAATTAAACACAGCCACTGAAATAAAAGTTACATTGACAGCAGCAGACACACAGCTCCCCATGCAGGCACCCTCAGCTTACATGAAACCAAGAGATGCTTTTCAAAGCAGCCCGATGCACAGAAGCGTTTAAAACCCTCAGACAACTTCGAAAATGACCACCACAACTTTTCTCCCTGGGAGAGGGAGGGAAACAACCAACCAGGACAGACTCCCCGGAGCCAGGGCTCAGCCCCAGCAATGGCCACACAGCTGCTCTGCTACCACTGCTCTCCAGAACCACATTCTCCTGGAATTAAGTTATGGCATGCTTTGGAATTAAAGTGGTTTGCAAAATCACTATAATTCTGCTCAGCAGTAACTCCTGTGACATAATCTTACCATGGCAAATGGATTTCTTGCAGACCAAGAAAACCCCACACCCAGATGGCACTGCTTCCTCCAATTCACTGTTTGTTTTGGAGTGTGAGCAGGTGCTGCTGGAAGGCACAGAGAAGCTCTGCTCCAGCACCAGCAGAGGAACCCAGATTAAAAAAAAAGCTAATTTGGTCACTTTGCCACAGCCTGGACACCTTTGCTGGCACTGCAGCAGCAGCAGCACTCGATCCACAGCTTGGTTTCATCTGGGAAGGGGTACTCATCCCATGGGAAACAGGCTGACACTTCAGCCAGAAGACAGGCACGGCCATGCTGAGCAGGTCTGCAGAGGGAAGATGAGGTCCTGCACAGCCCACGGGCACGCCAGCTCCCTGCTGCGTGCTCATCCCCACTCACCGCCATGTACGGCCGGCACCCTGCATCCCGCGTTTTGGCAATGGAGTCCACAAGCTGTCCACTAATGCCAAAGTCACAGAGTTTAATATTTCCATTTCTGTCCAGAAGAATATTGGAAGGTTTGATGTCTGCAAGGGAAAGAAATTTAAACTGGTAACTCAATGGCTGGAATTTCAATTTCAGGAACAGCAGCTGCAGAGAAGTGACACCGACAGCGCCGTGCAATCGCTGTGTCCCTTGGCATGGGGCGGGCAGGCGGCAAGTGGATGTGCTCACCACCGCTGAGGATCCTGAGCAGATGGAGCCAGCCCCAAAGATGCCACGTGCCCAGAGGCAGAACCAGACACCCAACCACCTTGAAGTCATGCTTTTATCGAAAACCACTGAATGAAGAAGCAATGAAACAGCCACTGGAGACACACTTGTGCAAAACCTGTACTCACACTCACGGTAATACACATGCTAATTACACTTTGACCTGAAGCAAAGGCCACTTAAAATCCTTGCAATCATTTTTGTAGACATGAAGAAAAGACATGAACTCACCTCTGTGAATGATTTTCAAGTTTTCTTTTAAGTGGTTTAGTGCTTTCACAGTCTAGGAAAGAAAAACAGATGAAAAATAAGCAAATGTTCTAAGATTCTTGTGATTATTAAACTTTTGGATCTCCAAGAAGGGGGGAAAAAAACCATTTAGTATGTTAAGATATCAATGCTGCAATACGCTATGTAACAAGAGCATTTTTCTCCCAATCTTTATTGCAAACAGAAAGAGATATAAGAGAGGGTATGTGCTTAAGTAAATACATACCACTTGTTGTAACCTGGAAAGATCACACTCTGGGAGAGAGGACCGAGAAGTGAAGTCAAGCAATTTCTGATGTTGATTTCAAGCCCCATACTGTACTTTTTCAGTAGGCAACGACTGTTCCCATTCCACTGGCTGAGCAGCAAGCAGAGGTGATTTAACCATTCACCATTAAAGGGAAGAGACACTTACGGAGTCTGATTTCAGAAAAAACCCTGAAAGTTCACCATTTTAGTTCATTTCACTTCTACTGAAAAGATCATTGAAACCAATGTCCAAGAGACTGCCTTGAAGATGATGGTAAGAGGGTGTTTGTGTTGCGCTGCAAAGCACTCTGAAGCTGTGTGACTGTAAGGATGAAGTCTAGCACCAAGGAACAACTCCTAAAAGACTGGACCTTGCTGCTCACACAACCCTGTGTTCAAGTGTTTAGGTAGTTAAAAGTTAAAAGTGTTAAGGTAGTTAAAAGCTCTCGCAGGCTCTGGGGCAGCTGAAGTGCTGTCTCCTCCTTGCTGCCCACCTTGCTCCTCCACTGCAGGTTGCTGCTCCGGCAGCAGAAGCTGTACATGTCTGAACAGCAAAGCTGATTTTTAGGCAGGCCCATAGTGGAATGAGACCAGATGGCCTCCTTGGACCTGAGCTTCAGCAAAAGAAAGCCTGCTGGACTTAGTGGCTGAATGTTGGTTTAAATCTGAGTTGACCCTGCCAGAAGCTTCTGCCCCCACCCTCAAGCAGGTGAAGCAGAAGCTCACAGATCTTCAACCCGGGGTAAAAAGAGCGCCGACACGAAATGAAGGGTGGTTGGCGGAGCACACCAAGCTGTGAGCTGCAGCACGTACCCCACCTGCACATGATGAGGCTACCAGGGCAGCGTGCATGTAGACCTACCGGACCTGAAGGCCCTCAAGGTCTAAGGTACTCAGGGCCAGTATTCTCATACCAGAGTTATTAAATGCTGTTCCTCATTTGTTTTCTAGAGAAAGGTGGACAGAAACAAATCTCAGACCACAAGTTCTAGTCAGAACCTGTCTCAGTTCCTAAAGCCAGTCTGTGCAGAGGACCTCTCTCTGGAGCTGCTGGGGCTGGTCTGCCTTCAGGTGCAATGTGAAGGAAGGAGAGCAGTGTTCAACAAGCAGTCCACGACCTCCTGCACAGCACAGCTGGGCTTCACATGCCCACATCTGTTGTGTGTCATGGATCAGGTATGGAAAATTTTAGTTTACTCAGTCCACTCCTCACCCCCAGGTCAGAAACATCCGAGGTGCTCATTTCCCTGGCTAGAAGTTAAAGCTTTGGTGCACTTTCACAGCATGATGTCTGCACAGGGTAAGTACAGAAATTGCCTTTGAGGGCTTAAAAAATCATCTCAAGTCTCTGCCCAAATTATCTTCATTGGGTAAACACCTTGTAAGGTCTATCTGAGCCAAAATGTGGGCCAGCGTGTCTCCAACACACTGCAAACCCTAGAAGAAAGAAAGGATCTCCTTTTCTTCCCTCCACAGAATTACATATAACTCCAAGCAGACTACCCTAGAAAGATAGACCTTACCCAGCCATCACTTGTCTATGCCTCAAGCCTTGCTTTGGCCGGTAACAGATTCAGTTGGTTGGTGGTAAGACAATGCATCCCATGGGCTACAGAACAGCCACTGGCTGCCTTTGATAGGATTTGCAGTCTTGGCTATAATCATCTAAATATGTGGCAGTGCCTGAGCTGTCAAGGCAGTCTGTTAGCTGTCAGAAGAGGCAGCAGATCCAGGTAGGCTCAACATTTTATAAAGAGCCTTTTGGGAGCCTTTCCACACGGCTACTAGAGGCTTCTCTGGACTGCAGTGGCCCAGAGTCCCCTGCAGAAAGCCAACGGACCTGCCAGATCTTAGGGCAGCAGCACGACAGAGATTTTGGGATACCTTTCAACACCGCTTCCTCCACAGCCCAAAACCAAAAGTTTGCTTTGCAGGGCCAAAACTTGTCCTTGCATTTAGACAATGAAGAGTTCATTTTGGCACAGCCAAGGATAATTTACAGGGTTCCTTAAAGGGAGACAGTGGGCTCCACATAGCAGGGCTGCACTCAGATACCTTGTGTGGGATTCATCTCACTTCACCACCTAAAGGCACCACGAAACGGGAACTCAGCTCCTGTACAGAGGAGCTTGTATCCCTTGTTCCCTTTACAAACAAGGGAAGGGGAAGCAGCTCATCTGTTTTAGGCACCTTCCTTGGGATGAGACAACCTGTGCCCAGCTTCCACTGGTGCCACCACCCGTGCACATGAAGCAATCCTCGAGGAGGGGGCTGGTGCCTACACTGTCGGTGCTGATGTCCAAGCTGACAGAGAAGGAGGCTGGTCCTGGGGTCTCTTTATAAACTGATTACAGACCCAGAGATCTGCTTTTCCATCGTGCAATATACTATGGGAAAGTCAGAATATACTCAAGGATCATTAAAACCATGGTGAAATACAACAGCAGCAGTTCTGCACACAAATCAACCAGCTTTCTCACAAGTGAGTGAAAGAGATCTGAATTTTTCACATTAGCTTCAAAAACACACACAAAAATACTCACAGCTAAAGTGATTTTGCCTAGGATTTCTTCTGGAATAACATCATCTAATACACTATATACATATTTGTAAAACTTATCAAACGAGGTAGACATGAGCTCCATACAGATCCAACAGTCACCCTGGAAAGAGAAAAAGAGTATGTGTTACTATCAAGCTACAAGAAGAAAGAAAAATGCAGAGAGCATAAAGAGATCCCTTGAATACAATAAAATACATTAGCAGCAACATGCATTTGAAAGGAAAGATGGAATTGATCTTGATCAATTTTAGGAATGGAAGACTTGCCCCTATACACACCTCTCCTCCACTCCATTCACCACCAGAGGAATCTAGCTGACCAGCTTAGACCTGACGTTACATTTTAGATGCCTGAACCTAGATGAATCCACATCTCAAAAACTTTAGCTCTCCAGAAGGCTGCAGGCATAGTGAGACATGAGCATGCACAATAAGACTAAAAAAAAAAAAAAAATCTGTTCAGTTTATGACAACCCTGCAGAGGATTGAAGACATTTCACACAACGTTCAGAGATAGTATCTAAGCAAGACAAAATTAAAATAAGCCCAAGTATGTGGGGGGTTTTGTTGATTTGTATCTTATAGTTAAACAATATAAATGCAGAAAATTGTAAAACATAATAGCAACTGTGTTAAACCAAGCTAAGCTTAACTATTATAGGAGAATATCATGCCTTTATCAAATTGTCTCCTGAGATCTGTAAATGCTCACAATGGATTCTCTGGGGATGAGAAATGGATCCCCACAACCTAAAAGGACTTCATCTTTTGTTTTAGTATGTATCTACCATGGACAGCTTAGCCATGGATTGATCTTGGTTACTTCAATTTTTTTGAACATTTTATCTCCAGTTGAGGACGACAGAAGGCTTTGCATGAGCTATTTCTGTAGACTCTCATGCACTTCAGGCAACTCTTCATTGCTAAAAATACTAAAACACTAGAACTAGACCTGTCCTCACCAGATACTCATACTCTCATGAGCATTAAAATTGCATTAGCTGTCAAAAGCTAGGTACAGAACCGAGTTGATTAGTCTGGATGTCTCATCCTGGCTAAATACCACCCAAAGCACTTGAGTAAGGACCAGCAGCTTGTGCAAGGTAGTGCTGCCCTGGCCTGGTTGGGCGGTTCAGAGCATGGGATGCCTGTCTGGTTATGACTAAGCTGCACACCCCCATGATATAAGAAGCAACAAATAGAAAAGAAACTTGAGTAATTACCCTATAGAAGGTAAATTTTTCCCAACCAGACAAAACACAAACCAGGAAAACTCTATGTTAATACACAGAAATGGAATTAGGAAAAAGACCTAGGGCATGGACATGCTGGAACTGTGGCAAAGCCCCGTGCTCCCATCCCACACATCCAAGTCTCTCCCTTTTGAAGCAATCTCTCTGTGCTCATGAGAGCCAAGAGCAATTCCTGAGTTATAGTTAGATGATGGAAAAGCTTGTAGAGCCACAAGTTTTAAAGCCAAAAGGGCTTTTCTACCACTCAGAATGACCTCCTGTGAAACACAAGCCAAGGAACTGCATCTGCTAAGATGCCTCCAGTCCAATACTTGGTTTAGTCGGAACAGAAGAGCCCAGCAAAGGTGTTGTCAAACACTGCACATCATTGGTATCAGCGGAGGTAGCGGTGCCACCCAGCTTGGTCCTGGGCTGCTGACACACATGCAAGGTCATTTTCAGCAATACAGACAAAACTACCAGGAAGTGTTCCATGTCCCACCAGCGTTACGGATGCCGCTGCTTCAGTGACAGCAAATCCATCACTGTCTCCTGCCAAAGGAGGGATACTGCCTTCACGAGGAATAGAAGAGGAATAGAATAGAATAGCACAGGACTATTTCAGTTGGGAAGGACCTACAATGATCATCTAGTCCAACTGCCTGACCACTGCAGGGCCGACCAAAAGCTACAGCATGTTATTAAGGGCATTGTCCAAATGCCTCTCAAACACTGACAGGCTTGGGGCATCGATCACCCTCTTGGTAAAGAAATGCTTCCTAATGTCCTGTCTAAACCTCCTCTGATGCAGCTTTGAACCATTCACACATCCTGTCCCTGGATCCCAGGGAGAAGAGGTCAGCACCTCCCTCTCCACATCCTCTCCTCAGGAAGCTGTAGAGAGCCATGAGGTTGCTCCTCAGCCTCCTTTTCTCCAAATTAGACAAGCCCAAAGTCCTCAGCCGCTCCTGATAGGACATTCCTTCCAGCCCTTTCACCAGCGTTGTTGCCCTCCTCTGGGCGCATTCAAGGACCTTCACATCCTTCTTAAATGGTGGGGCCCAGACCTGCACACAGTGCTCAAGGTAAGGCTGCGCTAACACCAAACACAGCGGGATCATCACCTCTTTTGACTGGCTGGTTGTAATAGAGAGAGCCTCTCCCTTCTAAGAAGGAGGGACGTGCTTTCCTAGTGAAAGGCTGAACCGGTGGTGGGGAAGACGACTGTGGGTTCAGAACCACAGGAAGCCCCATTTTATGCTGCTCATTTGGCACCAGGATTTTTACATCAGCACAAGGAAGAGCAGGAGCTAATGTCACTCACTCAAGGGAAATGGCTGCTACAAGTCTAAGTCCAGAAAACATGCATTTCACCCCAAACAAAGCAGATGGGACTGACTGAAAAGGTGCTGTGCTGGACACAGAAGCAGAGACATCATGGTGAAAGAGGCAAGCACAGCGCAGCAGGAAAGAAGACACGACTGGTGTTTCAGAAGGCATGGAGAAAGGTGACCTTAGGCTGCTAGAGAGTGAAAGACTGGCTATGGATGAATTTGGCTGAGGACCTGTTCAGACTTAAACTGCAGAAATTAAACTAGGCAACATATGCAGAAAATTTCCCTTTTCAGCACTGGCAACAAATGCAAAGTGCAGTTGAGGCACCTCCATATCATTGAGAGTGCCTCAGAGAAAACAACATGGATCCAGCACTAGTGATGTGCACCAGGCAAGTGAAACTGGAACCATGCCAGTGAAATCAAGTGAAACTGGAACCACACCAAACCCTTGCAAGCCATCTATAAGTGAAAGCAAACATGGACTTTTCTACTGGCTGCAGGATCATTCAAAACATTGCTTCTGTTTTGACCAGTTTTATACAAAAAATTGGTACTGCACTGTATTCCCGTGTTATTGTACTGAGACTGCAGGGGATTGGATTTGTTCAAGAATACCAGAATATTACTGACCACCCGCAGCCTTGTATTTATGTCCAATTGCACCGATATTGTGCATGTCTTCAGTCGCCCGGGTTATAACAGCTGGTGTTTGTGCAGCAAAAGCAAACTGAAGTGAAAAACAGGCAACCTTATTAGAGCCATTACTGTAACAACAGCTTTGCAATATACTTGGTGCATCTGCAAGGTTAGGATGTGTGCGTTACCGAATGCTCAAACAAGTGCAATAAATTGTTATCCAATGTTAATTTAAGCATTAAAAAAAACCTGTACGTGATCAAAAGCACCAGGAAAGACTTGGTTTACTTGGTTTCCTGAAGTATATGCCATACAGAAATCCTGGATGTGGGCATTTATTGATCTGGTAATATAAAAATCTGCCTGATCAACATGAATTCATGTCAGCAAGATCAATGAAAAAAGATGACAGATCTTTGCAGTCATGCATTCATTAAGGCTGGTGGCAAGATTCAAAATTCTACAGGTTCTTATCTCTTTCTGGGACTTGAAAGGACTTACCTATTGGCTAAGTTGATGAATTTTACTGAGAACAAAAACATGACTGGCAGGGATGACTGGATACCGGTCACCCAGCGACCCTTCTGATCAAATACAAAAAATTGCTGATGTGCATGGGAAAGTTCTGCTTCATTGTGAATTGTGAGGACAAAAACATCTTAATGAAAGTTTCTCTTTAATTTATACTCTTAGATTGATTTCCAATTATAAAATGATGAAAGAAACATTTTAATTTTCTCTTTCCATTAGAGCTACTCTTCCAAAGAATATATTTTTGTCCTTATTGGGTATTAAAATTACCAGATGCTAATACACATCTTGTAGGCATTCCAAAAAATGTCCACGAACACCCTGTGCATTTCATTCAAAATACTGTTCCCCATCTCCAGAACATAGACTAAAACTGCTTAACCAGCAACTGGGATGCTTCAACTTCTCAATGCAGAGTCCCAAGATCCCAGCTGACAACCGAACACGTCACAAAGATGGCACCCAGCTGGAACGCAGCTTGGTGGAAAAGGACCTGGGAGCCCTGGTGGACACCAAGTTGAACATGAGCCAGCAATGTGCCGTTGCTGCAGAGAAGGCTAACAGTACTCGGAGCTGCAGTAGGCAAAGCATTGCCAGCAGATCAAGGGAGGTGATCCTTCCCCTCAACTCAGCACTGGCGAGGCCAAACCTGGAGCGCTGTGTCTAGTGCCAAGTCCCCCGGTACAAGAGAGACACAGTCATACTGGAGATACTCCAGTAAAGGGCCACTAAGATGACTGAGGGGCTGAAGCATCCCTCCCAAGAGGAAAGGCTGAGAGAGCTGGGACTGTGCAGCCTGGAGAAGAGAAGGCTCAGAGGGGTCTCATCGATATATATAAATACCTGAAGGGAGCGTGTGTAGAGGACAAAGCCAGGCTCTATCCAGTGGTGCCGAGTGACAGGACCAGACCCAATGGGCACAAACTGAAACAAAGGAGGCTGCCTCTGAACAGCAGGAAACACTTTTTCACTGAGAGAGCACTGGCGCAGGTTGCCTAGGGATGCTGTGAATCACAGAATCATTAAGGTTGGAAAAGACCTTTAAGATCATCAAGTACAATCATCAACCCAACACCACCATGCCCACTAAACCATATACTAAAGTGCCACGTCTATGCGTTTTTTGAATACTAAGTCTCCATCCTTGGAGATACTCAAAAGCTATTTGGACATGGTCCTGGGCAAGCAGCCCTAGGTGTCCCTGCTTGAGCATAGGAGTTGGACAAGGTAACTTCCAGAGGTGCCTTCCAACATCCACCATTCTGTGATATCAATACTGAAGGCTTATCACATTAGCGCACTGCAGGGAGTGGCCAACTTTTTATGCAAGTTGCAACCACACTAATGAGAGAAAATGAAGAATGTCATCACCTTCATCACATATCCCTATGTGACACAGAGGACACTTTTCCTATGGAGTGGGGACTGATCACAGGGACAGAGGTCTTGAGTGATACCAACACAGCCAAAGATTTCCATAGAACTAGGGGGTTGTGCATCAATAGCAAAGAAAGCAAACACCTTGTATCAACTGACCAGGGATACCTCTGCAATTTACACAAACGTCAGCACTGTGTTACTGACACATCCATACCAGCTCTTCTCTCGTACCAGCAGAAGCTCCCCACAGGCTAATTTACCTGGCTTCCCAGGCATGTTTTGCAACTTGCCGTGAATTTTTCATTGAATAATTTCATCAACTAGTGAGCTTGTTCATTTAAACTTGTCTCAGCTACACTTGCACCATATCGGAGTCACTGTTGAGATCCCAAGTCAGACAAGGCTTTTTTTTTTTTTTTTCCCCTCTTTTCCTCTTGAAAAGTAACAGGAGCAGTTACTTTGAAAGAGCAATCAGTGTGGTCATGATAACTAACCAAACATTCCCAGCCTTACAGGTACTGTCTCAAACTAGATTAGCCATAAAGCTTCCATCAGACATGCAAGAGAAGATTTTTTTTCCTCAGACCTAAAAACCCTCCAAACCACAACACTCAGGAAAAGCTTCAGGGTTGCTCAGTGCAGTCCTATGGCTCAGCTCAACACTCCTCATTCAAGTAAAATGTTTGCAGAAATCCTAGCAATCATCTTTCTTCCTCCCCCACCTTGCAAGTACTAGTTTGACAGGTAACAGACAGACGAGTAACCAGATCCTCTTCAACACAGCATCTCTGATGACTGATGTGAAAAGCTCTGTGCACATTTTACAGGAGTCAGGGCTCTCAATGGCACTGTATGAAAAAACCAACTGGTTTCATGGGGTCAGGGCAAACTTCATGGAGTTCAGCAAGGCTAAGTGCAAGATCCTGCACCTGAGTTGGGGCATTCACCAGTATAAATAAGGACAGAAGGATGAGTGGATTGAGAGCAGCCCTAACGAGAAGGACTTGGTACTGGTGGATGAAAAGCTGGACATGAGCCAACAATGTGTGCTCATAGACCAGAGAGCCAACCCTATCCTCGGCTGCATCACAAAAAGCACAGCTAGCAGGTCGAGGGAGAGGATTCTGCCCCTCTACTCTGCTCTGGCGAGACCCCCCCTGCAGTGCTGCATCCAGCTCTGGAACCCTCGGCACAGGAAAGACATGGACCTGTTGGAGGGGGTCCAGAGGAGGCCACAAAAATGGTGACCCCAGGCTGAGAGAATGAAGGTTGTTCAGCCTGGAGAAGAGAAGGCTCTGGGGAATAAGGTCTGCCCTCTTTCAGTATATAAAGGGGGCTTACAAGAAGAATGGAGAAAGACTTTTTACCAAGGCCTGTAGTGATAGGACATGGGGCAACGGCTTTAAGCTGAAATAGGGTAGATTTAGCTTGGACATGAAAAAAAAAGACATCTTTTACAATGAGGGTGGAGAGACACTGGAACAGGTTGCCCAGAGAAGTTGTGGATGTCCCATTCCTGGAAGTGTTCAAGGTCAGGTTGGACAGGGCTCTGAGCAATCTGATCTAGTTGAAGTTGTCCTTGCTCATTTGCAGGGGAGTTGGACTTGATGATTTTCAAATGTCCCTTCCAACCCAAACCATTCTATGGTTCAATGATTTTATGATTCATCAGCCATCAAATCCCTTCCATAACCAGTGTAACCAGGAATATAACCAGTGGTATAACCACCCCTTCTGCACTTTCCTCCAGGCCTTTCTCTTTCAGATTCTCTTCATTCTCCAGCCTTTGCTACCTGCATCTTCCTTTTCTGTTAAGCAGTCAGGCTACGGACCATTTCAAATGCCACATATTACAATGTCAGTGCTCAGGGATTCTTTCTGTTCTTGAAAGAAAAGGTTGATTTTTTTCTACCTGGGGTTGTTAGAAAACCAATAGAACAGTCCACTCAACAGCTGCACTAGCAGAATGAAGGTTGCTGTAACATCACGGGGAGGTGCAACACAGTGATGTTAAGGTCACAGCTTCATCAGTGACAGCAGGAGTGAGCAGAGCACTGTCCCACGGAGGACCTGACTTTAGCGCATGCACTGCCTGGCGTCACTGCAATGAAGCCTCTTACTCCGTGCAAAGGCTGAAACGCTGTCTTCTACTTTTTCAGCATTGTTCCTGTTTCATTAAACAGGCAATTTAATTTGATCCAGTGGGTGACAATAAACTCAAGCAAAGTCCCATACCCAGCAATCAACTTGTAGTTTTTATATTGTTACACATTACCTTATCTACACAAACATAAATAACAGAATCACACCTCTCATGATTAAAGAACAAGAAGCAAATAATATGTGTTAAGATGCTGCCTGCAAGCAGGACCAGTACCCAGAGAAGACTTTCCCTATCAGAAAATGCTTGCTGAACAAGTGAGACAGAATACAACTCGAGAAAAAGATTTCTGTTATATTTTTTGCCTTTCCAAATCAAACTTTTCATACTTGTAGAGGCTGCCACAGTAACTTGCCTATTTACAGTTACTTTCCTGATTGCAAGCTGGGATACTTGTCTGTCTTCAAAACAAGTCCTTACACAGTTTTGTCCAATTTGGTTTAGCACTCCCACTCCCCAAACTGTCATGATTTAAGAGCTTAGCTCTGCTTCTCCACATCAACAGCATTCTCCTGGAAAGGCTACCTGCCTTTCAAAACAGCCCAGCTGCCCTGCTGCTGTTCCTGAAGCTGCTACAATCTTCTTGCCAATGATCGGATTGTGAGAGCCACCTACTCAACATTTAAGCTCCTCTAAAGAGGCTCAGATTGAAGTCTTTCACCTTTTGGGAACAGGCAGAAGACTTCCCATCTGTACCTCCATCCATCTCCAAAGAATCTGAATCCCGGCTCAGAGCAGGCAGTCCCAGAAGGGTCTGCCTTTTGGAACTTACTTCCTTACTGTTCCAGCATTTCAAGGTGAAAAAAGGACTTTGTTTCTCTATGCTTTTCTGCAGGACTTCCCGAGAGAGGTTCAGTCTTTAGCAATGTCCCATGAGCTCTTATACTCCAGGGAATGGTGCAGCAGTGACCCGGTTCGTTCACAGTTCTTTGGGAACAGATCTGCTAAGCAGAGTGGGGGGTGAGACAGGTTCAAACACACTGGTGAAATTCTTTTTTTCCCTTTCTGCGCTTCTCTGTTGTCATGGTTTCCTAGCTTTAAAAGGTGTAATTAATATTAGAACATGTAATTAATATGACTAGACAGAAAACCTTATCCAAGCATACCAGCTCACCCTTTGAGGTACATGACTTGGAACATCACCTTGGCAGTAACGGACCGAGAAGAGCGGAAGGTTGCTTTCATCTCAGAAGCAAATACCACTGATGCCGAGGCCGGTGGGAAAAGGGTATTCTAGGGCCCAACGCGATATAACCCAGAGTGACCTTACTGAAACCTTTCCCACACAGAGCATGCAAGGAACCCTGCCTGGCTGCAGGACAGCATTTTTGGACAAGACAAAGGGTACAGCAGAAGCCAGGCTGACATTTGGGTGCTGATCAAGGTAAGTTTTTATATTATTTATACTTACATCCTGGGATGTGCCTAGAGCTGCAGAGCAGTGACAGGCTTGCACAGCTCTGAACATGTTGCTCATTAGCATCTGGCAAGACACTGTCTTGCCCAGAGACATTTCTTCACACCAGCTGACAGCCTTATCATTTGTATTTCAGCAAAGCTGGAAATTTTCAGCCAAGGCTGAGGCTCCACACTTGGTAGGAGCTTGTACTGTGTGAATATGGACAACACCTCCTGGCCCAAAATGGCTTCATGTTTAAACAGGTAAGAAAAAGCAGAGCATGGGAAAAGGAAGGACTATTATTCTTATGTTAGAGACTGAGACTTAAATCCAGAGGAGTGACCTGGCAAAGTGACAGAGGCAGACTCTCTAGAAGCAGGAATTGAATATTCAGTCCCAGTTTTGGACTTTAACTGTAACACTCTCTAACAGTCCCCCAGTAAAGCTCCACAAGACTCTGCAAAGGCTGTTATGCCTGATAATATTCAAAGATGACGAGTGGCCAGTAGGTCTCTGTTTTCCTTCTTCCCTTGAGTAGATGTACTCAATTTGTGCTGAAGTAGTGGAAAACAGGCAAGACTCCCTGTCTATCCCTTGATACTGTGCCAGCTTCAACAGCACAGCAATTACAGGAGAAGAAATAACCCACACCTGCAGAAGAGATGCAGGAGCTGCTGCTCTCTGGAGGAAGGGGATGGAGTAGTCAGGTTCTGACATTCACCTTCTCCAAAACTCTTGTTCTTGCAAATGGACCAAATGCTTGCAAACCCGTGCTGCTCACCTGTGCTACATTCCTCTTCTCGTGCCTGTACTGAACAGACTCAGCTCAGCCTGATGACTGGCCTCCAGCCATGGCGTAAGGCTGTCCGGGCTGCATGGAGAAGGCCAGCTTCCCAACTGTTTTTACTGGTCATCTGAAGCTGGATAGCAATGGGAGTGCCTGGGCAAAGTACAAGGAGATAGAAGGATACCTTCTGTGGCCTTGCAGCATAATACCTACCCTAAATTACAGTATGTAGATGCTAAAATAGTCAAAAACATGCAGTAATTAATATCATATGCCTGGCCATGAACACCTAAAGTATGTCAGGATTAAGTGTGGTCAGCTGACACAGCTTTCAATGCTCTAATTCTGTTCTTCACTTGGAAGCACTCATGGAACATCACATTGAATAACCCACTCCACAGCACACGGTATCTGTGTGCATAAAAGAGCAAAACAAAATTACAGCACCTAGGCTAGCTATTGCAGATATTGCTCCTTTCAAGAACAGTCATGTAATTTTGGTCTCTGTCCCAAAAGGACAGAGTAGAACTGGAAAAGATGCAGAGAACAGCAAGAAAAATGATCAAAGGTCTGGAAGCAGTTCCATGTATGACACAAGCTGGTGCCAGGCCAGGTAAGACATGACAGAGGGGGAATATGGCACCTGTCCATAAAATCCTCAGTGGTCTGGAGAGGATGGATAAAGATCAACTGTTTACCACCTCTTCAAATGCAAAAACTAGGGGAACCACTCAACACCACAGGATGAAAATTCAAACTGAGTCAAGTTGACGGGCCTTCAAACAAGGGGTAGACAACCAAGGGAAGTGCCTCTCAAGGAGCACCATGGATGCAAAAAACATACATGTATTCAAGGGGAAACTGAACACTTTCAAGGACAAGAAATCCAGTAGGAATCACTGAGCACAAAGACAGCAGATCTAGCTCAGAAGACTCTCAGCTGCATACAACTGAAGGCTGTGGTGAAGTATCATACACGCTTCTGCAAGCAGATCCTGTAGGCCATTGCCAGAGACAGAACATCCCACTAGGAGTTTTGGTCTGACCCAGCACAGTTGCCATTGTTTTCTTATATATCTGCAGGCACAAACCACTTGAAGACAGATGCATGTTAATCCGGGCTCTGACGCAGCCTGGCTACATCCGTACATACATACATCAGATAGCTTTATGGGGAGCTGCGACTACTACCACAGCATTCACCTTCATGACAAGGACACAGGTCCTCTATACAATCGCATCTCACAGCCACCAACATAAACCGCACTTGCGTCCAAGCGCTGTGCTGCAGAGCTGCACCCAGCCTGGCAACACACACTCTGCGTGGGGGAGTCACAGATCCAGAGCTCATCAAGACAGAAGAAAAGCAGGAAAGAGGGAGAGACTGAAATATGCAATGAGACATAACAGTGAATGGGAATAGCACGTATGTGCTCAGCAGCACCCGGACGTCTGGGTCTCCTGGTTAAATACCCTTGATTAAAAGTGGGGAGCTATGATACCTAACAGAAATTAACTTTCTCCTCCTTATTGCAAGTTGGCAACTGCAAAGAAAAAAAAAAAGTAAAACCCAAACTGTTCTATGAATGAAGCAAGTTTGGAGTGCCCACCTCTCTGAAGAGCGCGCCATAAAACTGAACAATATACGGGCAGTCACTGCTTCGCATTACTACATCAAGGTCCATCAGAAGCTGCTTCTGTTCTTTTTCATCCACTGTCGACCGAATTCTCTGAAAGAAGAAGAGTGGCAGAGACTTTATCACTTACATGCCATTACTGTATCCTCAGACCCGCTTCTGGAGAAATGTGCCAGGGAACCCAAACCCAAGGCTGAGCAGGCAATCCCAAAGGCATGCTTAAACACACTCTAGAGAATTAAGCTGTGTTCTCAAATAAGAAATATAACTAAAAATCCCTAAAGCCATTTAATTCAGACTATAAAATCCCCAGTCCTCTCATGAGCATCAACATTTTCAGATGAAATGTCAGAATGCAATTAAAGAGCAGAGATTTCATTGGTTTTCAGTGTTACCGCAGAACAACATATTCAGGCTTTCATTTTAAAAAAAAATTCCCACACAGTTCTTAGCCATGTTGGATGGGGCTCAAAGGCTGTTTTGAAATTTAACCAAGGAATATTATCTTTAAAATTTCTAAGACAAGCACAGAAGACAAAAAGGCTCCTTCCACCATGGCTGGCACAGTGAAAAGGGACCATCACATAACAAAGGGAACACATTGTTCTGGTAACGCTAATGGTGGGCAACGGTTCTGTGAGCTCTTCTCATAAAACTAACAACTCTTTACCTAGTACTGGCCTATGGAACATTAACACTATATAAAAAATTATATATATGTGTGTGTGTATAGATATCTATATATATACACACGCATAGGTATATATAAAATATCTACCATGTATATAAAGAGATATATGTATATACACAGTATACTTCATATATATACTATACATAAAGAAAAGTCTCATTTGGACTTGAAAAGAACAACGCAAGTTTGAAAATAGAAAACAGTACATGTGCAAACATGAAGCTTGTTAAATGAAAGATGGGGAAGACCATCCAGTTTTTCATGGTATTTTACAGATGTATTTAACATCTTGCACTAAGTAATGCATTCCCTGAATCACAGGTAAGGAAAATTGTGATCCTCAAGGTGTGACTCATGTTGAAAAATCATTTAAAAAAAGGTGAAAAAATTTGGCAAGAAGTCCAAACAGAGGTAGCCTGGACCCTCCTCGACGAAAAAAGCTACTTGGCTATCAAAGAAAGAACAGTTATTCCAGGTTGTGGGAAAAATCTGCAAGATACCAGCACCCACTTCCATCAACACTACTGCCCAATGAGCAACTGCTGGTGGCATCAAGACCACACAATTAGCAAGCACAAGGCTAAGTATATGAAGGTACTTTCAAGGTTGGCCATTCATATTGCAGCATTTGAGAAACAGTGCATGATTATGTACCTTAAAGCTATTTTTGTGATGACCCACACAAAATGAGGACAATATCAACATTATAATTTTCCTTACCTTTGGTGTATCCTGATATTTTGGTATTTCACCACTTGTTCTTAATGTTCTAGTAGCTCTAGTTTGGCCTAGACCAGTAATTGTCATGTTCCTATTGCCCTTTTCCCTCCCAGTGAATTGTAGAGTACTTGGGAAAACTGGCAAGAAACTTGCCCAGCACACCCACGATCTGTAACATCCACACCCTGCGATGCCTGCGATGAGTGGGTGGGATTGAGTAGTCACAAACAGAGCAAGAAGATGGCTCAACGGACTAGTAAAGAAAACTAAAAAGCTTCACCTCTAGGTCACTGGTTCAAGTCTGTTTCACAGAAGTTCAGACACGTCACTGAAGGAAGCCAGACTAGTTTGGTTATTTCTTCGTCTTACATCTACATCATATAAGGCTCTACAACCCCTGCTGAGATATCAAAGGCTGAGCAGATCTAATGTCTCTTTCTATGTGGCACACCGTCAGCACTGTGTGAAACGATAACGCCATTGCTCAGACCTCAATAGAAGACGATGGGTGCCAAAGCCACCATGGTGGGACCTATGAGGAATAGTTTAGTCTCTTACTGAGATGCTACCCACTCCCCTCTGAAAAGTTCACCTCCGATGAGGAGCGATATCAGAAGCAGCTTTTCTCCATATTGTAACTCACATCTCCCTTCTGTGCCAACTCCACATCTGTCTCCAGAAGTCTCTCTCCTGGTCAACCGGGAGCCTCCCCAGCCCCCCTCTGCATTCCGCTTGCATCTGCACGACCCTGTCACATCCATCCCTGCAGTGTGCTCCTCAAACACCACAACTTCTCCTGAAAGCATTCTCCTCCCACCTCTGACATTTTCTTTTCTGCTGTTACTTCTCCAACTCTAGAAAGCATGTGAAATAATTTGTATAGAGGAGGCAATTTTAACAGCATCCCAGCACAACACCAAACCCAAAGATTTCTCCTTTTCCCAAATACAATCTCCCCAGGGAAGAAGAGAAAGAGCAGGCAGAGGACCCAGAGGGCAGACAGTGGGTCGGCTACAGGGCAGAGCGTCCAGACAGACACGGGAGACAAAGGAGAACTCCCTGAGTTGTGAGACACCACAGTGCTGTCCTGTGTACAGGGCTTGCACGTGTCCTCAGCAGAAAGCACAGCGGTGCTTGATGGTGGCACCGGAAGGCTGGTGCTCCCAGGGGACGGCAGGGACTGAGGACGCCAAACACCGTAAGACGCCAGCATGGACTCCCCAACAGACACTGCTTCAGGGGATGAAGGTGATGCAAGATTGGAAGGTCTCCTACAAGAGTGCTGGAGACTGGTGATTGGCAAATTCAAGAGGAGGAGGAAAACTATCAGGAGCAGCACGCAGCACAGTGCTGAGCTGGGGTCAGGCCAGGCTGGAAGAGATGGCTTTGTTTAGCTGGAGCACACCAGGGAGTCTGCTGCAGGCCAGTGGTCCCAATTCACCAGCTAAGGAATGAGGGCTCACCAGTGAAATAAGGAAGAAACAGCAAAAGGTGACTGAAGTCAACAGCAGCCGCTACCCAAATAGTACACGAGCCATAATGACGATCTGCTACCTAACTCCAAGGCAGAGTGCAAGACACTGCAGCACCTACCAGACAGACTCCCCCAAGAGCATGGGAGAAGGCAGGGAAGGAAGGCGCAAGGTGAGGCAGCAGCCTGAAGACACCATTTAAGACAAGGATGAACAGGTCTGACTTAGCTTCAGCTCTTACATCTCTCAGCCTGGTCACTCTACTGCATGTAGTCACTAACATGGCCAAACAAGCCACATATGGAAAAAGTGTTTTTTGTCACAGAGGCTTATGGAAAATCTCTTTTTTAACAGTTCATTTTTTGGCCTCAAACTGCATCAAATCCTCCAGGAGAAAATTCTCCAGTCCTTTTAACACAAACATCAGTTAGCACAAAGCGTCCTGATATCAGGAACGACAGCTCTGAAAAGCTACGCCCTGCGCAGCATCAACAGCAGAAGAATAAGCTATGCTGGGGATTGGACCACTCTCAAACTTAAAACCAGGCGGATCCCAGAAACTGGACCCAAAACAGAAGAGACATCACACAGCCTCAATAAACACACAAAAGGATCCAGGTGCAGTGGGTAGCAACCATTTAAAAAAAGAAAAGGAAAGAAAAGAAAAAAAAGCTATAAACACCAAACTGAAAACTCCCTGAGTTGTGAGACACCACAGTGCTGTCCTGCGCACAGGGCTCACACACGTCCTCAGCAGAAAGCACAGCAGTGCTTGACGGTGTCACCGGAAAGCTGGTGCTCCCAGGGGACGGCAGGGACTGAGGACACCAAACCAGCAGAAAGAAGGGGGTTTGTTCACTTGCTGCTGAGGACAAGAATATTTAAAACATTTGAAACACTTGAAACCCATCTGAAACACATTTACTGCTGACAGAAGTACGTCAGGTCTTCCGCTGATCACAACTTGTTTTCCGCCTCCTGTAAAGGTTCTTGCTCCCTCTCAACATTTCCTTTTAGCCCTTACTCATTCACTCCTTTCCCAGTGTACTACTAGCAGGGCTTGGAGCACTGGTTTCCCCAACTCTCAGCCAGCTACTCAAACGGATGAGTGAAACAGAAAATTCTGCTCAATAAACCACTAGGAGTCAATTTGGGAGAGGGTACCTAATCATGCGAAGAATGGGAACGATGATTTGCAATAAAGCCAGCTTGGAAAAAGTCCCAAGACTTCCCTTCACAAGTCACATGGGAAATCAGAAGGACAGAGAAATTTGCCCCTTGACTGAGCTTAATATGGCAATGTGTCATTTTGGTGGGCTTTTATGGGCTATCAGGCATCCAGGTAAGGATGGAGAGATTATGGGAGGTATAAAATGAATGTTAAATTTCTGCTCTCAGGGATATTTGATACTTAGCAACCTATTTCAGCTGTAAGGCTGCCATCAGAGAAAACCTGTGAAAGCCAAAGTCACGAACATCTGTTTTAAAGCTACAGATGAGAGAGTAAGCACTGACTACAAGGCAAAATGATGTGAAAGAGGCACTGTGCTCTGAACAAGAAATGGCTCTACAGCTTACTTGCTTCTCCAGGAAGACGACGGATCTTTTATGGACACCTCATCTGTTTGGCATCCTACTGAATTTTATGTATCTCTGAACAGTGCCTTGGCCAGCTTCTCCCATTACCCAGTTCATCTCGAAATTGCTTCTGATTTTCTTAGAACAAGTTTAGAGCAGAAGAAGTGGAAGACCACTTGTAGTCTGGTCAAAAATACTGCTAGACAACAAAAAAACAGCAACAACATCTGGGGGTGCTAGCTGGAACTCTAGACTAGGCAATACTGCAGAGCAGGACTGAATCAGCTAGGCTGATTTACACAATAGATATGGGAAGATACAGAAAATTCTGGTATATGGCTGAAAAATCGCTACATCCTTTGGGGTAGGGGAAAACCGAACACAAGGACTGTGGACAAAAATTGCCCTCTCCCCAGCTGGCTTTCTCTCCTAGCTGTAACTATTTCAGACAGAAAAATAATTCAGTTTAAAAGAGGTGCAGGATGTTTCCATGGGGCTGTGACAAGAAGCTTGAAGGTCAACCAAAGCACAAACCACTCTACTCGTCTCCTGATGGTGTATTTTTCAGCCAGTTGAACTGACTGAAAAGTTGGCAGAAGCTGCTAATACCGAATTCCAAACGTCAGAGGCGCTCCCTGCTGCAGGGCAGAAAGGGCCTGCCCGGCCCCCCAGGGCGAGGGGTCCGGAGGGGAGAGGAGCGGGAGGCAGAGGGCTCCCACCAGCCACCTGCGGGCTCAGGACGTCACTGCCGTGCTCCGGCTCCCGACCCGCACAGGCACCGCAGAACAGGTTAAGGGCTGGCTATTTTAAATAGTCACTTATTTGTCTTGTGAACTCTTCAAACAGGAAACTGTCCTAGCCTTCAAGAGGCCTTTTTAAGTACCCTGGCTAACAAAACCCACACCAGCTATTACGTACAGTAGTTCAGTAAAAAGCAGAGCATCCTGCTCCAACAGGGAGAACACTCCCCAGCTTTCATTCCAGTTTGGGCTTTTTTTCATTTATGGTTTTTTATACTGGTCTGGAAAAGCCAAGTATGCCAAAGAACTTTTAAAGTACTTTTTTTGTGTGAACTATCACCAGTGCCAGAGGGAAACCTCAGGACAGAAAGAAACCTCCCAGTTGCTTAGCTTCCCAAGAAAACTACTTCACCCAAATAAAATGGGGCTTCTCAAGGTTCCTCCAATGTTCCAAAGACAGCCCTGTTCCTCAAATTTGCAGTACCCTCGTGCAATAAGAGCTACAACCCCCCAGAGCAGGTGGGACAAGAACACATGGTGATGCTGGAGGGCAAATACAAAAGGGGGCTGGAGAACAGGACATACCATGAAGCCTCTTGGATAAAACCAGGAGTGATGGGCAGTGCAGCAGATCCTGAGAAGGGACCAGGGCTCTCCACAGAGTGAAGAGGCTGGGGAGATTATGCACAAGTCACTTATGAAACACCACAGACTGAGCAAAAACAGACTAAAGAGAAAACAAAAAACCAGAAGCAAAGTCAAAGGACATTGGGTGGAACTGGAAACCAGACCGGGCAATATTGCAGAAAGCTGGTGCCGGTGCTGCAGGCAAATGCCAGACAGGGCAGGGACTTCTTCAAGGAAAACAAGTTGCTCAAAAGAGAAACCTGCCAAGAAGGTGAGGAGTGAACATACAAACCGGCCTTGCAATTGTGACCTTGCACAGACAGAGCTGGCATTGGACAAAATTGGGCTCCTCTCTTTCCCACCTGGAAGACTACTGACCTTATATGCCAACAAATCCTCAGGAAAATGAACAGGTTTTTTTTCAGTGAGAGGAAGACCTCAATGCCAGCTGACCCAGAGTAAAGAGGGATTCTGCATCTCTAGTTGGATCTGAGACAGAAAGGGACCTAATGAATAAGAGGATTGTCTGTTATTAGGATTTGGACAACATAATACAACATTTTCCAGGGGCAAAAATGAGAAAAGTTAGAATACAAATCCTCTGAGTTGGATTTCTCATTCCTTTATCCTCTCCCCCTCTTCCTGATGGCTCTAGGAAGAGGCTCTCTATGGCAGAACAGGTAAGTGATGCAGAAACATTCTGACAAAGGCCACAACTGCCTGCCTCCGAAACCAACCTGCTGCAGCCAGCAGCCTCACAAGTGTGGGGTCCCTGCTCCTGCAGCCCACTCCAGCCTCCAGCCTGTTCCTGAAGAGGCACATAATGTCTTTTTGTTATTTGAATAGACATTCATAGAGGCACAAAACAACAAAGGCTGAAGGAGAGAGAGGAGTAGGACTAGGGATGAGAGCTCATCATCCCAGCCTCTCCCCAACAACAGTCCCCCAGCCAAAGCTTTGCTGCAGCGGTTTCACACCAGTGACACAACAAGGCTCATCTTCCTCCTTCGCCGCTGTCGCTCGAGCACAGATGAAAGCTTTCTGAGTCATCTGCCTGGCAGGTCTGCCCATGCAAGCAGCTAGACACCCTCAATAAAGGTGCCAGGATTATATCTGCCAGGATCCATAAATTGGCTGAGGCCAAAATGCATAAAAGGGAAAAATGAAAGAAAAATGGTTCCTCCACTGCAGATCTCAAGTTATTTCAGTGATATTTCAGCACTCAGGAATTATCTTCTTGCAGTGGTAGAAACACAGACGGGAAGCACAGCACGAGGGCTGTGCTGGGGCAGTCCCGGGGGGCAGCAGGAGCCAGTGTGCTCCGCGGCGCTGGTGCCACACGCACCGAGCAGGGAGAAAGCAGAAGGTTAAGCTAAACCACACTTCAAGGAATCAAAAGACTGTTCCTTGTGCAAAGGCATGACAGGCTAGAAAAAGCCAGAGGAAGGAGCTGCAAACAGGATTTGAGTGTATACTCCAGCAGCCGCACCTGCGCAGCCGGAGGTGAGCAGGGTGAGTGCCCAGAGGCACCAGGCTGCCTCGGCACAGCCGGAGCTGGGATCAGCCGGAGGAAGACTCCAGCTCGCAGGAAAGAGCGTTTCACCCACTCTGTACAATGTAAATGCAGCACGCCTCTAGAACAAAGAGGATTTGAATCTGTCCATGGCAGAAGGGGCCAACAAGCCACAAGGGATGCAGGCTGGTCATGGTGGCTGCAAACCGGACTTGGACTTCCCAGGAGCGGGGCAGGAGGGTATCCGAGTGTGCTGGAAATTTGCAACAGAGGTAGTGGAAATTTGGCATTGGTGGAGAAGGATAGAGGAGCAGCTGGAGGAGGCTCCCATACCAATTTTCAATGCATCTCATTAGCAGCTTCTGGAGCCATCTCTGTTTCACTCCTCAGTACAGAGCAGCCAACGACTTTTGGCTTGCGGCCTCCACAAAGCTATTTCCTACTGCTGAACGTCCTTCCAAGGATGATGTGCCTGCTGCACTGATATTGCTCTTGGGGAAGCACAGGAGAGGGACAGCAGCACCACCAAATAAGCAGAGACACTGGTTTCACGATCCAGGTAGTTGCAGGGCAGCGTTCCTGCTCCCCTGCACACAGCATGGTGCCACACCACCGAGTTGCAAGCACATGTCATTGAGATCGTAGTCAAGACCTCAAATCACCAGACTGATGCTTTTTCTTCTCAAACCACCATCCCCCTTCTAAACTTTTTCTTACAGAAGGTCTTTATGCTGAAGGAGAAGAAAACAAGTTAAGTTCCTGCCTGTAGAACAAGGAGAGACTGTGGGGAGCAGTTCAGTTTCCTTGAACGCAGGTGGGGAGCTGTGGCTTCAGAAGGCAACAGCTCTGCAAGCCGTCAGGACACCACAGGCTAGAGGGAGACAGAGAGAGAGCAGGAGGTAGACAGCCCCAAACACAGATGGCCCACAGGGCAGACTTAGATACAGCAGGAGCAGGGACATTAATGCACAACCTCAGATGCCCCAAAAGCAACAGCAATCTGAGAAAGAAAAGGCTGAGTGGTCTAGGATGAACCAGTCACTAGTCCGAGCTCAGCCCTGTCCTGAAATCTAATCTCAAATAACTGCACCATCCAAGCTGTGGAATAGCTGCTGCTGCCTTAGAGACCTTGCTTACTGTTCCACCCACAGGTCTTCCTTTGCTCAGTTTTGTGTTTTATGCCCACTGGGAAAAACACAACAGTCCCTGACCAGCAACACTTTAGAAATTATGTTGTTTCCCAGACCCTCCAACCTTCCTTCTCTTTTCCACTGTAAATCTATCAGGCTTTATTTGTTTAAAAGTGATCCCCCAAGCCCACCCCCCAAGGTTCAGACCACCTCTCTTCCCTTGGGAAAGCCTGAGCAACAGGCTGTGCAATTTCATCTCCAACTGTGTGCTTCAAGAGCATAGCATTGGTGCCTTCTGCCTCCCAGATGGGAGCTGTACCTCCATCATGGACCCTCGATGTTGACAAGATTATCCTACGATGCTGAACACCCCTTGTGCAAACACAGTCTGGGACAACAGAATATCTGTGCCAGCAGACGCGTCTCCTCCTCGATGACGTTAGCTAATCCAACAAAGCGCTCTTCTCAGCACAGCTGTACGCACTGCAGAGCTTCAGATAACAAAGCCACTCAGCCTTTTTCTTACCCAGCGCTATCATGATTATAGTAGTATAACTACAGTTACCCAGGTCAACACACCCTGGGTTTGAGAAGCTGCGGGTGCCCAGGCATCATTTTACTACATCAGCAGTTTTCAACCTGTCATCTGCGAACTCCATCTACAAGTTCCACCAAAGGCAACTAATAGAAGCAAGCCTTTAGCTATAGGCAGCCTCTAGCTACACTGGAGACTCTTAGGGATTCAAAAACCAGGTTGAAACACCACTGCACAGTGATCCAAAACATGCAGAGACCTGGCCAGCGATACCACCGCTGTGAGGAAGTCAGTACTCACTGGAGGAAATCAAAGGATGGTAGTTACTCCAGTAACCTGACACACTGGAGACAAGTATGAATTATATTCACAGCAGCTGGGGCGGCGACATGTCTACCTGGCACGTGAGACCAGCTGGAGTGAACATTTCCAGATCAGACCGGGGAATATACCAAAGAAGACAGAGACAGTGGAAAAGAGAGCAACACCACATAGCTCACTTCTACTGTGCCATGGGAGCACTTACAGTTGATATCATCAAGATAGTTAAAATACTGATGCCATTAGCTACCAGCCAG
>NW_010555442.1:437-27277 GCF_000687285.1 Phaethon lepturus | reverse complement strand
GGTTGCGGCCCACCTCACCCAGCTCTATGGACAAGCAGCTCCTCAAAGATGCACGGTGAAGAAGACAAAGATTACTCCGTATCGCTCAGCTGGGAAATGAGGTTGCATATTGTTTCTGGTTCTAAGCTGAGTTTTTGGGTAGCATGAAGTATAAAATGGACAGTCCAGAAAACTGCTACACTTTCCATCCCCAGAGCAGGTCTGGCATAGTAGGCATAAAGCAAAGACACTCCAATCATACAACAGCAAGAGCAAAACATTCCCTAGAACATTCCCTAGATGTCCACTCCATTGCAGCTCCTCCTGGTGAGGCTACACCACAGCACACACTTGCATAAAAAGCAAATTTTGAGTCACTACCTTATTTCACAAAAGACACTGAGAAGCTATTAGACATCAACTTGTGCCTCACACCAACCTAGGCTGTATCTGAACCAGTGACCCAGAGGTGAAAGGCCCATGCCCCATTATCAAACTCCAGAGACATGCGATCCCCTCAGAACAGTAGGTTCCTGATAGGCATTTTCAAAAGGGCACAAGCAATTATGAGAGCTTCACAAATCACTTGACAATACGCCCATTATACAACCCATTTTCAGCAAATAGCAGCCTTTACACTAGAAATAAATAGAAAAGAGCAGTAGATGGGTGCTAGATGGAAGAACATTAATTCTCCATCACATTTCATCCCTAATGGACTGAAGTACAAATGTAAGTATGGGCATCACCTACTTTAACTGCCATAATTTGCCCACTTGGTTTGTGGACCATTTTGTTGACAGAACCATAAGCGCCTCGTCCAATTTCTCCAAGGTCTTTCAAGTCCTCTGCTGTAAAATCCCAATGTTGTTCAGGGGAAATCTTCAATTTTCCTGATGATTCAATGCTGTGTGTTCTCAGTCTCTCTCTGTCAAAAATATTGGGAAGCAATTTTTCCACATTTTAAATAGTCTGTAAATTTCTCTTTTCAGCACTTGATCAAACATTAGAAGAGAGGGGTTCAAAAAGGCTACAGCAACAATCTGACTCCACGAAGGATTTTGGTTGGGGTGGGGGGTGCAGGGGTGAGGGAAAATGTTACATCAAAAATGACATACACTTGCCCACAGCTTCAATTAAGGATAAGTTTCTCCAGCTGTGGCATAAAATTCAATGTGTCTCATATAGTAGAGTCATTCTAATCACCAATTTACACAATTCTTTCTACTTTGCACGAAATACATAAGGCTTCAAGCAGGACCTGGTAACATGCAAAACCAAGAGTCTGAAGAGCACTCCCCAGCCCCCTCTTCCCAAAGGTTCTGCTGCTCTACATCACCACACTCCCAGCACCTGCCTCCCTTCTTGCTGGGTTTCTATGCAACACAGGCAAGATCTTCTGTGTGAATCAAGGGGACCTTAGAAAGAGTTTGCTCTTAATGGAAAACTGCAATTAATTAAAAAAAAAAAAGTAATTTAGTTTATTTAAAAACAAATAAAGAGCAAGTAATTCAGATTTATAAAAAACAAGACAAGTTCTTTGTGACATATAAAAACAAAACCTGACTGTTCAAGCGTGTCTTCATAAAACACCTAAATTAACGTTCTTGGGCAAACATTGCTCCTACGGAAGCCACCGGGATTTGTCCAGGTAAGAAGCAGAACAATGCCCAAAATTTGTAGGACAGAAGAGTTGAATGGTTGTTTTAAGGCGCCCCCAGTTACTTGTTTAAATGCAGCAATGCTACCACTGAATTAGTAGGAAATGCACATGTATTTTCAACATTTTTCATCTTAAAATGTCATGCAAATTTTCAGTTTTTCATTAGCATTAACAGCATTAAAGAGAGTTCCCACTGCAGGGCACACCGATCTCATGCAGATATTAAAGCAAACAGGTACTTCTGACCACCTTGTGCGCAAGGGAGATTCTGTCAAACTCATCCCTTGGACTCTGATCACTTCTCTTGGGCATTTGATCAAGCCACCAACTTATTGGGCCAGACCCTGGACAAGTGAGCACAACATATATGAAGTATTCAACCAAACACATAAAGCTGATGGAGTTTATCAGCCAGAGGAACAAACACCTTATGGCTGATTCCACACTGATAAATGCAACCATTTGTCAACCAGCAGCTGCAAGTGCTACACAGCTGGATGTCATGGTGGACCCAACCATGACCTCCACCAGGTTTTAGTTGGAACTCGGGTTTGGTGAGGTCCAAAGGTCAATTGACTGAAGCAGCTACAGTTCAAATGGCCTCATCTGCTGCACTTCAGCTCCTCTGCGACACATCGGTTTAGCACTTCCCGGGCTTTGAGCAAGCTGCATGTCCTAAACCCTTGACCCGTTCAATGAAAGCCTTGTTGAACAGCTCCTCTCATCACTTCGGTGCTGTTCCTGCCCTGGTCTTTCCTCCTCTCTCACCTGCCTAGTTTGATATTTTCAATTTGCCACTCCCTACAGTGTCCCTCCACTGCCCTTAGGGATAATTCGGGAATGATAGTGCTACAACACAGCACAGATGTGACGGACACAGTAGGCCATGGAGCAGAGGTGGCACCCCTTCCTTAGTGCTATTTACGTATCTTTGAGTTTCTGTGCATAACAAAACACTGCATTGAGTGGGTTTCTCCATGGAATTTGCTTACTAAAAAGCAAGGAATGAAAATAAGGTAGTAAAATGACCAAAAAAAAGAAAAACAAACAGGAAAGAAGAGGAAAGAAAGAAAAGAAAAAAAAAAAAAAGAAACACGTCCTCCAGACTTGCCAGCTGTCTTGCAGGCAGCTTATGTTGGAAGCTGCATGAATCAGTTACTGTCTAGCTGCTCGACCATCCTATTTTGTCAGCACCATAAAAATAGTTCTTCTTTTGATGGAAGATGGTAGATGAGAAGCATCATGCCGAGGAGGCACTGGCAAGGAGGCACTGGCAAACGGGCGTTTCCTGCCTACTTCCTGCCAGCTGGCAGGCAGGAAGAAGCATGACCATTGAGAGATAAATTTTCTTCAAAAAGGCAGGGGAAAAAAAAGCAGCGAGGTCACCAGGAGAGTGAAATGTGAGATTTGATTTTCTGAGCAAACCCTTCCCATCTCCTGTTTCAAAACAACATTTCATATTGAAGTTCTCAGGGTTAAAAAATTTAAATGTTGACATGGTTTATTCAAATAGAGCAATTAAACCCATCTCCACTCTTCCCTCTGTCTGTTTTTCTGCCCAGGAAACCTTGCTCCTCTTACCCTACTTCAGAAGAGAAAGCAAATCTGAATTCCTGATCTCCTTGTTACACAAGAAGGTTGTTCCTCCCCAGCTGTAGTGTGAAAGCAGATCTGTGCCACTGTTCCCCCAGCTGCGGGATGGCTGGTTCGAGCAGCCAGGAAGAGGTAAGCTTGGGAACACCCGCTCCGCGGGTCTGCAGCGGGTGCCCTCTGCGGCTGTACGCTGGTGCGGAGCAGCAGAGCTCCAGGGGTTTGGATTGAGACGTACCATCGCCGTCGACCCACAAAACCTCACGTGCTGGAGCTTGGCTTAATTTCCATTATGTATTTATGATGCCATCTGCCTTGTACTGTAATCACAGTTCCTGCTTTTTTCAAATACCCAGGGAAATGGTCAAATAACCAAATGACAAGTTTGACAGTGACAGGCACTTTAACTAAATGAGCCAAATCTATATTAACGTCACATGTAAACAATGCAGTTTTCCTTTAAGCAGCATAGCCTATCTTAAGAGTCAGTAACTGGAACACAATGGTTACTTTTAGCATCAAAAGCTATACTTCGTATCGGGAATTTTTCAGTGTAAATTAAAAATCACAATGGATTTCCATGCCAGGAAAGCAGCTCAAAAAATGCAAATCTAAAACACAGGCTCTCTGCATTGATATAAAATGAGAATTTTCTGGTGTAAAACTGGGTGAGGCAACAAGAACAACTAAATCATCAATGCAGTACCTCTATCACTAGATTTGCACTGCTGCAGATATATGAGGACACGAACCCACAGGGTGGACATGCCTCCAAAATACAAAAAAGCCTGCACAAGCCCTGCACTACATCCTAGTGCACTGAATACTACAACAGCTTGCTTCAGAAAACTAACGGGTAACCATACGGAACAGCGTCTAGTCACAGTGAAAAGTCATTAATGCCCAGTCCCTGTTTCTGCCACCAATCTGATCTCAGTCCCTGTGTTTAGTGCTCGTTAGAATGTGCACAGATGTGATCAGACATATGCCTCCACTTACCATTTCGTTTTACACTGTGCAATCCAAATCTCTCTTAGGCTGTGAGTGTTGGGCAAAATTTGGCATATATTCTCCAAACTATCAGGATGTGCAGGACGGACTTGTGGGGCTTAATGTACGATTTTAAAAATAAAATAAATAGCTAAAGAGGGCTAGATACTCCTCAAAGAGTTAAAAATAGATGCACCTCAGGGACTACAGCTCCTGATGACTTGTCCAGCACTTGAGCTTCCAACTCCCCATGCTTTTGAAAAGTTTTAAAAGAAAAAGAAAAAAAAAGGAGGTCGTTGCAATGATTGCACTTGAAAGGCACCAATGTATTGGTCTTACTGCAGATGGTTACTATGCTCGTCACAGCAGTTATTCCAGGGATTAGGAGCACCAAGCAAGACAACAACTCCTCCAAACAGTTGCCCTTTGTCAGAAATGAAAACGTTTGTGGGTCCAGCTTGGCAGGAGGCAGGCGGACGGACGGCGCCAGGCACCAGAGCCGGGCCAAGGACAGGGTCACACGCGTTCGGGATGGGAGGTTGCTCATTGCAAGCTTGGCGAGCTAGACCCACACAGGAAGGTGTGCCATGGCCAGAGGCCCACAAAACCTCCTGGGGAGAACACAGAGGCACTGGGAAGCTCTAGGACAGGCTGTGTTAGTTCCCCAAGCCCTGCTGTTAGCACCGAACTGCAGGGATGCCAAAACTTTTTAAAACAAGCATTTCCTTGGAATGAAAAAGGAGGACTATGGGGAGAAGCAGAGAAAAGTTGGTGGATTTTTTTAAGCAAAATTGAAAGTTATCAGACATGACGCAAGGCCAGAAAGACACTGTAGGCAGCTCCCTATCTCCTCTTGTTTTACTTCATTAAGAACTCTGCAGGACTCACAGAAGCCCGAAAGTTGAGGTATCCAACATTACAGTTGACATGAATAAAAG
Source organism: Phaethon lepturus (assembly GCF_000687285.1). Classification (NCBI taxonomy): domain Eukaryota; kingdom Metazoa; phylum Chordata; class Aves; order Phaethontiformes; family Phaethontidae; genus Phaethon; species Phaethon lepturus. The sequence goes on along the minus strand of NW_010555442.1, from coordinate 22,117 downwards.
AAATCTGCAGAGTCAAAAAGATCCAAGGCAAACCAGCTGTGCTTCGCAAGCCTGCCTAGTCCTGGATTCTCCTAGGAAGTCTCTCACTAAAGCTCCTATTTACACTACCGTTAATGAGAATATATTCTACTTCTCCACTAGTATGGTAAAATGCTGCTCAACACAATGAGATTTTAGAAATGGATGTGTGGTCAATCAACCAAAGGAATGCTAAAACATAAACCCTAACAATAAAGTTTCCATGTAAACCACAGGGTTTTAATAACACTGTGCACTGTTCATAACTTCAGGCTAAAAACACAGCTCATGACTTTGGCTAACACGTTTCTATCAAGTCTTTCAAATAGCCTAGAGAGGTTGTAATGCTTCTATCTCAATGCCTGTGTCACTTATAAAACAGTTGTCAGACCCCACAGGCTAATGCTAATAAAATTGCAACCCTAGTTTAAATTTCACTGAAGAAAATCTCCAAAAGAAATGTTCCATTTTTTTTTTCTAGAGGGCTGAAAATGTTGGTGCTCTCACAAATCTTTTGGATTCTCACGAGAAGAAATTTCTGCTTCCAGTAAGCTGATGGGCAACAGTGTCATTTCAAGAAGGGCAAAACTGAATTGGTTTTGCTTTGACCCATGGAAGTTGTCCTGAGGCTTAGTTATATTTAGTAACAGATTCCTAACCATGAAGAAGAGATACCGAAAATGTGTCAAAGGAAGGAAATGGTATAGTTTTTTATCTCTTACCTACTTACACTAAAAGTGAAAGCACACTTGCTCCCTTTCTTCCATGACCAAGTGGCAGAAATCGTCCCTAGCATTGCTCTGGCTTTCTATGCTCCTCCAAGTCTTTAAAATAAAGATATTAAAGTGTGGAAGATTGCACAGCCCCTTCCACAGCCTCAAGTCTCGGTCCAGCACACGCTCAAGGCTGCGAAGAGTCTCCCTGACTTCAATGGGGTTTGGCCAAGGCTTTTAAAATGTCAATATTTTGTATTAAGCTCCCCAGTAAACTACTGAGTTACAGTGGATTTTGATTAACCCCGCCCTTGACATGGAGGAAACCTCTCAATTCATCGTGGTGAAGTCTGTACTGAATTTAACTGAGCACATTAATCTCAAACTCATTTTGATTTGGACTTGAGCCAGACTACAGCACATTCACTGAACCCACCAAGGCTGCATATTCAAAGCTTACACTGGATTCAAGCATTTCAGAATAATACCAGAAAAACCTGAGCTAATTAATCTAAACAACCCTTCTGAGAATGCTGACTCTTCTACTGAAACACTGTGTCTCAGGAGCCATGGTCAGCTATCCGAAAAAGAACAAGAAACAAAGACATGAACACACCCATAAGAATCAACAGAAGAACCCAAATATAGAAATAGTTTGTAAAATGATACTGAGAAAAGCAGTATCATTATCATCACATAAAACCACTCAGTGGAATGACACTATTTCTGAGACAAATTCCATTACTTTAATAGATGCCATTTTTGCAGGTATGGAAAATATTTGACAATGGCTAACAGACAGTTAAGCTTACTGTAGCCTGCTGGAAAGTTTCTGGATGAGGTCCGCTTCTCTCCTTTTGAAACTGAATGGGACAATGTGAGTACTACCCAGGGTTGCTTGTGTATCACTTCAGCCAGGAAAAGTTGTGAAAATGACAGGAAAACATGGTGCTGTTATCACATGACACAACAACATATAACACAATACTCAGCTAGTCACCTACCCATGGAGTGCTTAGCATAAGAAATTAGTAAGCTATATAGTTTTCTTCCAAATTTCACCTAAGCAACCTCCCCTCATTGGGGAACATCCGATGATTTGAACTGTATTTTAACATATTAAATCATAAGCAGTTGGTTTTCTTACAGCAATGGCAAGTATTATCTCCAATTATATTATTACTATGATTAGAAACATGAATAATTGCATTCAACTTACTAACCAAATATCTGTATGTTAGTGACATGCTGTTTCCTTGAGGACATTGACCATCACTGCTCTGTTTTTCTTGTGGTCTCTAAACCTCAGAAGTTACTAAAAAAAAAAATTTTTTTTTTTTTTTTTTTTAAATCTAGCTTCCATCCCAAATCCACAAATCTAGGACTGGTGGTCTCTCCCAGGTGGGTTTTTCATTCATCTTAACCCCTCTTAATGAATAAGTTTGCATGACCTGAACAACTATGTCCTTTCTTATTACTTTCAGAGACACACAACTGACAGATGAACGAAGGTTAATCAGCACTCTGTATTATAAGACTTCCCTAAGAGCAAAAATCAAGTTCTGGATCTCCGAGTCCCTCAAGCTGTCCAGCTTTGGAAATCTCCTTTCCTGATACAGAGACCTGTTATCTCAGAACGGTTCGTGTAGTTCGGGCAAGATGGGCTCCTGCTAAGCACTTTGGGAAGGGCACATGGAAAACAAGCACTCAAGTACTTGTACAAAAGACCAATGCAGCTATCTACAAAAGGCCAGCAATGCAAACTTACAGTTTTGCTCAGCTCCTTGATGGAAACACTTGAGAGAGGTAGATAATGAGCACTGTTATTTCTACTACATGAAACATTTCTGTTTCAACTACTCCAATAAGCATTTTTTTATAATTTAAACTTCCGTATGTCATAAAATTTCAACCGTAGTCTGCGAAAGTTAAAAGCTCTCCAATTCATCTTTCGGGATTTCTTTTCTATTTGGGATTAAAAACAAACAACTTTGGGCTGCACCACAAGTCTTAACCTGAAATTCAGAGCCAGAAGTGTACCTGGCAGTATTTTTCTTTCTGTGGCAGACGAGGACAGAAAGGAGACAAAGAAATCGCCTAACTGTGAGACAGGGATTGCTTTTTCAGAGAGATGCATATATTAAATGTAGGGACCAAAAGAGAGCTCATAACAAGATTAAGTAGACCAAATGTGAATTGTATTTTGGAAGTGCCCCTCCTCTAAGACACAAGACTCCTACAGGCCAGTGAAAGCAACTGCCTGTTGAAGGTCCCCATGCTCCACGGTCTAGCAGTATGATGAGATTTTAAAATGTTGCCCTCCTCTGAGATGGCTGTGTGGGCCACAGTTTTCTCCACTGACTCTCAGAAGTGGAGAGGTAATTTTCTGTAAGCTCTGTAAAGATGCTTACAGAAAATTAAGGTTGCTCTAAGAAGTTCGGCCAATAGTTCCAGAGAATCACCTTTCCCATCTTTCACCGATATGCAATACCCACCCTAGAACATCAGAGACACAAAACAAACCTGTCTGGATTATAGAGAAGCCCCCACACTCCTCACAGAGGACAACCACCTTTACGCTGCTATAGCAAGAGGCATTTGAAACAGTCACTTTCAACTGATCCACACTTGTCTCTGCAAAGGCATCAGCCGGGCATGAAGGATCAATTGCTCATCCAGATTTACTGCAAGCATATTTCACAAAGGAGGGAATTAAGACAGGCCTAAAGGGAAGACCATTTAGGGTTGCCATAATCCACTACAGACTGGCTTGACCATTTGCTCTCTCTTTTCTGGAGCTTCCCAGAACGGAGGGACTTTCATGATGGGAGGTAAGAACATCCACCTGAATCTCAAAGATTATGTCTGTAGTTTTCACCAACACAATATACCATGAACCCAGTTAATCTAAGTCCTTTTCAGAAGTCAGTTCCTCAAACAAGCAGAAGGGCAAAACCAATTCAGCCCTGCAGGCCAACCCCCACCTCCATCATGTCCATCCAATCCACCACAGTTTCCTTTCCATGAACTCTTTGTACATCAGCTCTTTTTCCTGGGTGCACCCTGTTCATTCAGTCCAGATGTCCTCCATGGTACACGCTGAAAGTCACTCATTTATTCAAGGGACAAAAGCAGAAATTGCTGACTATGACTTGCGGGGTTGAAGGAGTCTCCGAATCTGCACTCTCCTCTATTCTTCATTTCTTGATGTGTACAGAAGAGAAAAGCGATGATTGATTCCTTCAGTTTGAGCCAACAAAGCAGAAGAGTCAGCTCACTTCTCCGTAGCCAGCGAAAATGCAAGATATTTTACTATGAAGTGGTAATTAATGTCTGAAGATATAAAGGATGTACTCTTGCACTGAAGAAACACAGTGTGATCTTGAATACACAGAACAACAATGGGCAAAGTTTATTCCTACAGCTAGCAACGCTAGTTTTTTATTGGGGTTTCCTGGAGGAATGGGGTTTGCAAGATCCACATCTGGAAACATAAGGTTCAAGTCCAACTTAAATCACAGATATGAATAGTGTAGTCCATATATAAAATCCTTTCTGACACTTCTGTATCGCACAATCTGTGACTGGCCATCTCAGATTAACTGGAGTCCAACAGTGACAGCCACTTAGGGTCAGAAACCAGATACACCATCTGTACAATACAGCACAGACCACTCCCATACACAGGCACTAAGCTCAGATCAATGTGTGAGCAATGTCCTACTTTGTTACTTGTAAATAATTATTGAACAACATTTATCCAAAAAATGGGTAGAGATGAAACCTCTGTGTGTGCACATATATAGATACATAGTCAGAGACATTACATATACTTATCTGTTTCATGCCATTTTCCTCTCCCAACACCAGCAGGTTTTGCATATTAACCTAGAGGTTACTGTATTTCCCCAAGAAGGAGGGAACATAGGGATACAGGCTCTCTTCAGAGTCCGTGTTCCAGGAGACCAGACCCTAAGACATATAGCATGGAACATCTATTGTCCCTGTTGACCTTGGATCGATCTCAAGCTCAGAAAGCCAGATTCATGGGTCTAGAAGAAAAGCAGCTAAAAAAGAAGGCCAAGAGGACAGTCCAGCCTCTGAGATGTTACATAAAGACAAGCATTTCCTGCTCCCTGAATATATTTTAACTGAAATCAGTACCATCTGATGTGTTTTCAGAGCATGCCTTACAAACAGGTGAGTTCAGATATGGGGGATGCTCAATTTCCCCTCTGATCTTAGGCAGGACAGCAGCTGTGCACAGCTCAACAGATCCTAGGGCACCTCAGGACACAGATAACACACACGTGCCGTAAGATATTTTTAATTGAAAAGCTCAAGTCCCAAAGACAGCTCACTGCTGGAGGGAGGAAGGGAGAAATTACAGCAACTACCAGCTCCCATTCTGGATCTCACCTATACTTCTTAATCATAAGAAGTTACTGTTGAACGTAGATTACCAGACAATTTGAAGGCTCAGAGATGGCAACACATCACACTTTGTTTATATATGAAATCGGAGTTTTAGAAGGGGTTACAGAATTTACCACATAAAATGGTAAAGCACAGACACACAGGTCTTAAAATACTCAGAAAAATACACCAACAGATTCAAATGTTACTGACAAGTCCAACATGAATGGAGCTGTGGTCTCCCATTGTCTCTCTAACCCTTCAGGAAGATTACGGTATTTTGGTGTCTCAAATGCTTTTAAAAGTCACCAAGATTTACAACCAGTTTGCATATAAGCATGCACACTGCTGTCCTTGCTAGGGGATGCAGCACCTATAAACAAAGGAAAAGAAAAAAGGAGAGAAAATCGTGCTTCTGTTATTACAGCATTATGAAGGGAATAGAAGAACTGATACAGACTCTGAAACTACTTGACCTACTTCCACTTCTCTTAAATAAACGTTGCAGCAGTTACATCTTCATATGAATTATGCAGCTATGCCAGGACCAGATGTGTCCCTCCCAATGTGTGAAGACGCCTGCGACTCAGGAATCCGCAGGGTCTACTGAACACTAATGCGACAGCTCTGCTCCTGCCAGACCCAGCGCCGCTTCTGAACCTCGGGACACAAGCAGCAGAATTAAATAAAACCAAAATTCTTAAACCAAACCAAACCCTCCATACGTCTGAAACCTTGAACTGCTTCCAAACAAAGGCGGCACCACCCCCATCTCAAACACAGCCAGGACACTGCCATTCCAAACGCTGTGGGAAGATTTCCAACTCTCCAATGGTCAGGACAACAGACATTTCTCAAACCATCTTCCCCATTAGATGATGCAAATTATTACTGAAGTGTTGACCACATGCCCAAGTTTATAAACCACGGCTTTTTAAACTAAGCTGACTAAACAAGAAACATGGTCACTCCTTGGCTCTTCTCCAGGCTCTGGAGCATGACAGGTACCTCCAAAGCAGAGGCTTGGTCCTGAGCAGGCTGCAAGCCCCTGGCTTTTGCCATGACCATGGATGGAGTCAAGGACGATGACTCCCAACTTATGTGTCTCAGAGAACGATCTGGCCAGTCACAGGTCACCCATGGACCCATGGTACTATACAAAGGGTAGGCAGCACGACTCACTAAAAGGCAGGCACCAGAAGGAAAGTCAACAGGATACTTCTGTCCAAGGGAGACATTTCCCAGCTTTGCTCCTCTGTACAGCATCTGCGTGGACCAACATGCAGCTGCACTGATGCAGGTTTGATGGCGAATGAATTCGGGTTCAGTTTGAAAATGAACATTTCCACCTCATTGTTCTGCCTGTTAGTTTCCCAATTTCCATCGAACCAGAATGCTTCACCTCCCTCCACTCACCGTTCAACTCAGGAGAAAAAACATGGTAGTCAACTCAAAACTGCTACCCTTCAGAGACTCTCCTCAGACACCACCTCAGTGTCCCCGGAGTAGGAAAACCACAGACAGCATCACAAAAACCACCTTCACAGGCACCACAGCATGGCAGCCCTGCCCCCACCCCTTCCCAGCTTCCCCTGCCCAACGTGCCAGTGAAAACAGGCCCGAGGTGGCAGCATGACCATCAGACATCACGCTCTGAATTAGGAAGTGCTGCAAATTCATGCCTCGTTGTGGCTCAGACATCCGTGTGCCAGCTGCCAGCGCCTGCGAGTGGCCGAGGACCGCCATGTCCGCACGGGGGGCCGCGGCGCAGGGGGTGCCCAGGTGGCTCTGAGCAGGCACAGAATTCTCCAGCCTGCCCCGCTGCCACCACGGGCTCTCCCTCCACTCCCACCTCCCAGGTTGCTGTCCCCACTGGGCAGGACATGCCAGGTCTTGGTGCTCTGGGAGGTAACTGCCACTATCTCCATCTCCTTACAGGCTCTGACCTGTCGCTCCTCCCCACTGCGGAAGGGATGGGCCTCCCCTCGCGCACCAGGAAGGGGACCCATTTTGCACCGAACAGAACACCAAGAGGGTCATGGCTGCAGGGTCAAAATGCTGCTCCCAGATAAGCAACTCCAACCATGGCTGTGTGCGTGCAAGAGCCAGGACAGGAGCCCCTAACTGTGCCATCAGTGGGACACGTAACACACGGCTAACCTATGGACCACAGGAGATCCCTGTCAAATTTCCTATCCTGTTCACAAGCTTCTGGACTACCTCTTCCAAATTACAGCATGCCTCAGCTTCCCATCTGCAAAATGGGGGACAGAGAGTTTTATGCAACTGTTTAGGTTTGCAAAGCTACATCACTCAGCATGTGTGAAGCACTCAAAACCCACAGGAGCCAGATTAGCATACAACATGGGGCTCTATTTGATTTAGACACCCAAATGTGGGTGATTAGGTTTCCAGAAGTTCTGAGGAGCCCAGGTCCCAACAGTGTCACAGGAAGCTAGATGCTCAGCACCTTTGAAAAAATCAATGTCAATTAGCTTAAGGGAGATACACGAGCTCCAAATTTTGGTTCCGGACATGGAAGGCCTAAATTCAGAAGCAGAGTGCTGAGACATCAAAATCTTTGCAGAAAAAAAACAGTCCTACTAGGGCACTGATGCTACAAGGGACATGGAATTTTCTGGAGAAATTTATTTTGGAAGCAGCTGACACTAAAACGCTCTTCTGCAGAGCAGGATTAGTACCTTAGAGAAATACCAAAGCTTAGAAGAAAAAAAAGACCTTAATGGCATGTTCAGTCAAAATCTCACACTAACTTTGGTAGCACCTTCTCTGAAGAGGCGATCTACTTGAAGTCTGAGATATGGAGCATGGGTGTTTTATGAGCCATATCACCTGTTTGTCTTTTAGGCCACAGAGATCACTGGCCAAATGAACTTGTAAACTTCTGGAAAAAACAGGAAGGTGAAATACAAGACCAAAATCATCAATTTGTCAAGAAAGCTCCTGAAAAAAAAAATTTTTTAAGAAATATTGCTATAGCACTTAAACTATGGTGATGTTTGTATTAAAAATGAAAGCCTGTTTTCCACAGACTCAAACATTTACATGTATTTGCTGAGGCTTTAGAGGTATCCATTTTACTTGCACTTCCTTGAAAATACAAGCAAGTTTCCCAGTGATTACAGATACAGCAACTTTCAGGAAATGATGCAGAACAGTCACAGAAAAAAAAATTAAAATTCTTAACTGGTACCTTTTATTTACACTGCAACCTATGTCTAAGGCTTCCAGGCATCACACCCTGCAATGGGAAGGTATACGGCAGAAAGGCATCAGAAATCAGGAACAATAAAGATGAGAAATGACTGTGATAGAAATGGGGAACAGACAGAGAAATATTTACAGGAAAATTCACACAAGTAATTGTGACCATGCCAATTAAGGATATTCCATTTTGGTTTTTAATATTTTTTAGACAAATGGCAGTAACTCTCACAGGTTATTTCCTGATGAACTCAGCCAGCTGTAGCTGTATAGAGAGAGCTCTGCAGCTCTACAGCAGAGAGCTGAAAGAGAGCCTGAAACCACGTGCCAGAAAAGTTTGGAGAAATATAAGAAGAGATTAAAAGAGAAGTAGACACTTGAGACTTTGGGACGGCCAGAAAAATACTTTCCAGGAATAATGACAGTCCCTGAACTATACAGAAAAAAAGGCAGCAGAGTCTGATGTGCAACTGGACCTCCATTTGCTTTTGAGTAATCCAATCCCAAAGGTCTATTAAACAAACATCTGCCAACACACTCTTTTGGCATCTACCTGGAAAGCGTGTGACTCTCCCAAGTGTCACAAGGAGAAGAAGGTTCCACATAGGGCACCTCTGGAAACTTAAGTCACAATGAATCCATGAAGACATCCACATGCTAAGGAGTCAAACAGGCCACCAGACAGTTCAGAAGCTGGGTTTATGAGCATTAAAGGAGGTCATTTAATTTTGTCACCTTTCCAGATGAGACTTCAATGCTCTGGTGTTCAAGTTCCAGAGATGTGGCACCTCTGACAGTCAAGAAACTTCCCAGCTTGTTCCCAGACAATATACTGAAGCAGCAACATGCTGTGAACCAGATGCCAAACAAAATTATTTGTGCATACTCATTTCTTAGCAGGTGGATCTAAATTCTGCAGTCTGAAATCAAGATCAAGGCATCGCTGCACCAGAAGAATACGATGCTTTCCAGAAAACAAAAAAACTCATCTACAGCCAACTGAACAACTTGGTTTAACGGCTGCCAGTGATGGCCAGCACAACACAGATAGTTGCAGGCAAACCTGCCATGCACAGCCATACAGTCACATCTCACCGCATCATCCCTGTGTTAGTGTTATTTGAACCTCCTTTCAGAAAAGGCCATGATTGGCAAATAGCTCTGTAGAGCTTACACACAGATAACTGAATAATCTAATTTTGTTTGTGGCCTAAATCCTATTTGGACTCAGAGGAGATGAGGTAAAAGGGGGATGCTTTTCAGTCAGTTGGAAATAGCAATTCAAAAACAATGGGTCAGAAGTTGAAGAGCTCACCCTAACCATTGCTGGTGTGGTCAAGCCTCTGCAATGTCTGCTGCAGGGGAAACAAAGTTAGCATTTGTTGACTTGGTCTAAGTCAGAAATACAGCCTGAACTAATGAGAACTGTGGTCTCAACTGACAGTTCTCCATAGCCTCCACTGTTACCCAGCCTGCAGAGCATGGCAATCACACACAGCCTTCCTGACTTTGACCAGGCACAACGTGGAGCATGCGCTTCTCTGGACTGGGGCATCCACTGTTAGAAAAACACATCTTCTCTAGATTGTATCCTTTCAAGTAAGAATTGTACTCCCCAACTACTCTCTGTAATTAAGGATCTATTCTGCATTTACCCTGTATATGTCACATGTAAAGTTATGTGTATCACTGTGCTAGATACCCTATAGACAGGCTAGGTAGCATGCCATAACTAGACAAAATCTCTCTCTGCACTTACAAAGTAGATTTGGTGGTAGCAGCCACAGCTGAACTGAACGAGACGCACATCTGCCATAGCTCCATCTGTCACATGCAGTCATAGAACAAGAACGGTCCTTCCTTCCAAACCCCTGCCTCACTCCTTGCTGCTCAACACGTCATCCTGGGGCTCTGCCCAACCTGCCCCACAGGAGCTGTGCAGGAAGCCATTCACAGTGCCTTTTAGTTACAAAAAGGGTGTCCCAGCCCTCAACATCACCAGGAGGGGAGATTTTAGGGAGCCATAGCCCAAATTCCAGCAACAAGAAGTACCTCCAGTTTCTAATCTCATTCAAAGAGATTAGAGGAGTCAGTCTCCTATTTAAAGATCACTTCAAAGCCCCCTGATTTTAACACATGTTCTAATTCAGAAAATATTTAGGGCAAAACCCTAGCAGCACTGGAGATGTAAGGGCTTTTGCCACTGACTCCAGCCTGAGCAGTTGTAGCTGCTGCTCTGCTAGTCTCCTCCTCGCTTGGTTTCCTGGTCATCCATGACAAAGATGACCTCCTTCAAGACAACCCAAAACAGCTGGCAGTGGAGGTACTGGGAAGGGGGAAGAAGGGAGGTGTCCTGGGCAGGGGCTCTGAGTGCCATGGACTGGGCAGGGATGGGGCAGGAGCAGCAGGGCCACTGCCACTCAGCCACTGCGGTCCTCACCAGCTCTCAGCTCCAAGGCCATCACAGAGATGGCACAGCAAAGCTCAGAGGTCCCAACCACTCATCAGCTCCTCCTGTTCTCACATGTGGTCTTGCATTCCTACGTGTTGTTCTGTATCCTGCCCTGGCACCCACTTCCTGCACTCCCTGCGCACCCATGGCAGTACATTCTGGAGGGATGCAGCCACAACCCGAGACTCAAACCGTAAGACATGGCTCAAGAACACCACAGATGGGAAAGGAAAGACAAGGAGGGGGAAGAAAAAAGATTTGGGAATCCATGTCCCAACCTTCTATATTCAGTAGTGTTTAATCTATGCTCCATAATAGTATTCCAGGGTAATAGTATTAATTAATAGTATTCCAGGGCACAGCCTATAGATTAACAAAAATCTCTACCCATGAGAGCAGTGAAGCTCTGGGAACAGCCTCCAGGCAGGAGCACAGCTGGCGTGATGCTCGCCAGGCGACGGAGAGTATTCTGTGCCACAGGATGCAAGGCAACTGGAAAGCAGTGGTCAGATTCTTAATAATGCCTTATTTTGCAATTAGGATTCTATGAAATCGTTCCTCCAGATAACACACCATTAAAACCAACGAACTAGCATGAATGGAGTCAGAAATCACACACAGATGATCTGAGTAACCTCCCTGTGGAGTCCCCTCCAGCCCACAGCTGCATTACATCTGCTCACAGGGGCTAAACTCGACCACTGGCTTACAGCGATTCCCAAAAAGGGTTTCCTCCACAGTGCCCAACTTCTTTCCCAAGACTCCTGAGATTTCTCAGACCAAGGCAAAAATCCTAAAAAGAAAGCCAAACTCATACCTTGATGGAGTTACATGAGGTCCGTACCCATTTTACTGGGGTATGGAGCCTCAGCACTGGGGAGGACCATGGCTACACCCAATATCCTGAAATTTCCAAGGCCATCTCTGGCATAGTGTGCCTCCCCTCCTCAGCAGCATTGTCTTTGCTCCAGTGATGCAGTTTATGCAGAAGTTTCCTCCCTAACACACACATGGAGATGAGGAGCCCCATTTGCTCCTTTGCTTTCTGTCTACATAGTAAGAAACCACAGTTTTACCTGAACATCCACCAATCCAGCCTGATCACTTCCCCGACCAAACCCTGTTAATCAAGCAAAATACAGCTAATAGGCAATTTATATTTCATGGCAGCTGCAGGTCACTGCTGGCTGCCTCCTCTCACACCCCACCCAGAGCTCGGCGCAGGCAATGCACATTTGATGACAGGACCCTCTGCCCTCCTGGAGGCAGGAGCAATGGGACACCTCCGGATTGGTGGATCCAAGTCACAGAAACCCAAATTTCCTGTGAGAAATTGACCTCTCTGTATCTTCAGATCCACCCATCTGGACCAACAGGGTCTGCACAGGGAAATCCCCAGCAGCACTGAGCCAGCGCCAAGGCCACTCTGCTCCATCAGGCTGGGGAAGAGAAGCAAGTCAGTGAACCGAAACACACCTTACATTGGGATCACATCTGGACCAGGAGGTCTGGAATAGCCAATTCAAATCTGAAGTCTAGAAAGGTTTCTAGACAACAGAGGAAAAAACATTCCAGCCTCTCTGGGAAGCAGGCAGGAGATGCAGATAAGTCACTGTGATGCACCAGCTGCAAGACAAACACTTGAGAGCAGCGTGCAACCAGGAGATGTGAATGTTGCTTTTGAGGAACAGCGTCCACTATGGACAACACAAAGGATGTGAGGATGAATCATCTGTATCTAAGCTTAGTCTGCCTCAACACAATGAAAGCAATCCAACCAACAGCATCCACCTCTTTCAAATAGAAATGGCTATTATAGCTTGTAGCCTCCCAAGAAAGCTTTAGCACAGACATCACCATCATTTTCGACACCTGAACAACTATCATATCCAACCCAAAACACTTCCAAGCCCTCAGAACCAATTACACCATTAACCACCCCAGGATCCAACCCCTGCCAACAACTGCAACTCCCACAGAGACAGAGCAGCACCTTCTTAATGTAAAATGTTGACAGTCACTTGCACAAACACAAAACTTAAGGTATCACCAACTAACAACAGAAGCTCTTCTATGACAGGAGCCACTGTGACTTCCAGTGAATCAAAGACAGAAATCTGTGAGATAAACACAGAAAAATCAAATCCCTGTAGATGGCTGATGGTGGAAACTCACTAGCTGAGACTAAGTCCTTTATTTAATGGACATGGGGAGGTTTGAGAGAGGAAAGAGTCCCAGATGGCTTTCTACAGAAAATTGTTACAAAGGTTTGATGATGTTGAGGGAGAGACAAAAAGTGAATATACAAATGCTAGCTCTACAACCAGTGAGAATACTGTATTTCAGAGAAGAGAAGAGAAGAGGACTTGCTGGAAAGGTCACTTGGGATGGTAAGAATATTCATCTAAAGTACTCTATAAAATTTCTGTAAATTACCATTGTAATTGTAATTACCATTGATAACTCCTCAGAAACATGTTTGTAACTCGATAAAGGTTTGCTTGAAAATCCCCGGCATAAAGAAGGTACCAGAAATAGGAACAGACTCCAGAGGGTGTATCCTGGGGAAGCAGAGGCACTGAGCTCAAGGAGAGAGGCAGCAACATGCAGAGCCAAGCAGAAGCAGCCTATAATCAGGGACACCCTGGAGAGTCTGTGCAGCAGGGGAAGCTACAGGTGCAGTTTCTGAGACTTGCCACTGACAAAACTCTTGAGACCTGCTGGGGAGCTTAGAGAGGAAAAATTTGGGACACCTTTGCATGCTAGCTGCATTCTGCAACATGTACAGGCTGTGGGTGCGTCACCCATCCATCTAGATTGGTGGATCTGAGGATACAAAGCTAGTATCTTCTCTGACGATGTACTACTGTTACTTACTAGCGTTAGGAATAGCTCTGTGCCACGCTGGCATACAAACCTTGGACAGGGATTATCATGTAGCTAGCTGTCTAGAAAACTCAGTGAGACTAATCACTGTGTAATTCCCTGACAACTCCATGTTGGTTGAATGACAATCCTCAAAATTTTGTTTATTTTAGTGCTGAAAAAAAAAACCAAACTATCACAGTTATGTCTTTCACACGTAACACCGAAACAAGAACTTCTCTCTAGCAAAAAGTAATAAAGAGACGGGAAAATGACAGTCAATAGGTCTGGAACTTCATTTTAGGCAGCTACAATTTATCCCAATCAATTCTGGAACGCAGTAGCTCCAGTCTGAATCAGGAAGATCCCAAATGTAACCTTTTTTTAATTCTGGGCAGTGGAAGGAATCAAAACAATTCTTCTACAGTGACTCAAACTGACAGATTTGGGCAACCTACAAATAACTGAAGTAATCAAACTGCATTTAAAATAACACTGTGTGTTGGCTAAATAATTTCAAAGTTGTTCCACTAGTTGTGCCTTTGATTTTATACTCACATGTGTGGATTTTGGAAAGGAACTCCAGAAGTGTTTAGAGTAAATCTTGCTGTGGACTTGAAAGGTGGATTTGCAAAATTTAACTTCAGCGCTTTGCGTTTACCTGGGAGACAACGAACATAAAGTAAACTTTTTGTCAGCAACAAAATATTAAGAGCATCTGGAAATAAACAGGAAAAGATAAACATATTGTAAGAGAAGGAAAACGCATTTCACAACAACATTAGCAAATCACAGCTTGTGTTAGGGACACAGGAATGGGAGAAACAGTCAGCTCTCACCCCAAGGTCCTCCCCCATCTCATTCCAAGTCAGTCACCAAAGCGAGGTGACCAAAGCACCTTCTGTGACAGCTGGAGCACCAGCACCAGTTGCCAGGGCTACCAGCAGCCATGGGGCACCTCCACACCAGGGCCCTGAGCATCCTCCCTGCACAACCACTCCTTTAAACAGATCCGTGCTGGCAGGCTCAACCTCAGCCACAGTGGCAAAGGGGCCCAACCTGCTCGGCACAGCCTGGGCATGCCACCAGACCCAGGGTGGATGGCACTGGCGAGGGCAAAGGGCACCTTGCGATGCTTTTTGTGTAACACCCCAACCATAGAAGGGCTGACAGGCTTCCTGACCCTCCTCAGCCTAACAGCAAATGAAGATAACCAGGCTTGAGCGAGGATGAGATCTGCCATACATTCCTTCTGCCAAGTGGGTCGCCAAGCAGAGAGCAAAGTTCAGCCCATCGGAGGGGTGACCAGGAGAGAGAAAGCTTTGTTCTGCAGCCAACTGAGGAAGCTTGGGAAAAAAGAAAATAAATAGGGTGGGAGGGGTCCTGGTCACTGCTCCAGCCACTGGCTATGTATTTTTCATTGCAGTTGAGATGACCTGCACGATGAGCAACGATGAGCAGAATCAGGGACTATGGAGGGAGATGTCCCTTCCCAGCCCTCACTCTGGGTCACAGAAGACCCTGTCTTGTTCCCATTCGGGCACAGGAATCCTGTGCTCCTCTCCACCAAAACACGCCGAGATGAGGGCCTCTTCCACCCCACCTTCCCAGGAGCCTGCGACTGACACCACCACCACCACCACCCCCCCGCCCAGGCTTCCCACTGCCTGGGCCATGTCTTAAGGACTCACTGCTGCTCATCCCAGGAGGCACCAGCCACCCAAGTTGGCAGACACCTGGATTCCTCCAACACCCTTCCTTTTCGTGCACCCTAGAGCAGGTGTCGTATTCCCAACCATCTCACAGCCCTCCTGGGAAAAGCCAGAGAGCACCATCCTGCTCTGCAGCATTCTTCTACCCAAAACACCTCTTTGTGCAAGGTAACTCCAGGACCAAAGAGAAGAGGAAAAAACCAGTTACAGGTCAAAGCACTTTCCAGCAATTTCAGGGCATGAAATATTACATGGACAGCAACATACATCTAAAACAAGCTTGATAAACCCAACAAACCTCAAAATTAAGGATGCTCTCAAAAGAAATATGGACACGCTGCAGGCTGGAAGATGTGGGAAAGCTTTTGGCCAGCAAACACCCATCCACACCCAGCTGAGGTTCCTCAATGCCTGCCACCCCAGATGAGCTCAGCTGGATGCTGAGTGACAGGTTCAGGAACATCTGGGTTAAGTTCTGCCTTGGGGTCTCGCTGCAGGAGGCGGGTGCCAGGGCTGGCGTTACCCAACCAACAGCACATGGAGCTCCACAGCACATGGAGCTCCACAGCACAGCTCCAACCACTCCCTGCTTGTGATTTCCACTTAGAGATGACCACCTATTCCCTCCAGTGTACCTTTCACTTTTAAATTGCTGGTACATAATTTCAGTTTTGATTCTGCTGCAATACAATAATCTGGAAATATCTGCATACACGTTGCATTTTCTAAAAACAAGAAACTTGTACAAAATCCAACAGCGTGAAAACTTTTCAAAGCTTTGAAAAGCAAAAGCTTTGCATTAAAAGCAAAATCAAAAGCTTTGCATTAACCACCTAAAATAAACAAGACATACTGTTTTTTGGTGACAATTCATGATCAAATTTCCATACAGTCCCAGTCAGTGATACTGGGCCTTTCATCACTACTAATGGTGAAGAAGAGGAAAAGCAAGGATGCCCAGCCTGGGTACAACTGGTTGGGGTGAGGACTGCCACAGCACAGAGCTCAATGGGTCTGTCTTGGGTATGTTACCCAAAAAGAGGTGGCACAGCAGTGCTGCAGCCTAGACCCTACAAGGAGACAAAAAATAAAATATTTGTTTTTAAAAATCCTGAGCATGCTGCAACAAGGTAAGCAATGAATGGCTTGATGCTTTCAAGAGTAAAAGTATAGATCTGTTCATCAGAATATGGAAAAACGCCACTGCTGGTGCTGAAAGCTGGTCTGATTTGGGGCACTTTCCCTTTCGCAGCATCCTCTTTTTTCGTCTTGCCTTGTGGGGAAAAAAAAATAAAGAAATAACATAGTTTAGCAAATGAAAGAATGCCCAAACTATCTATTAACTGTCTTTTTTGACAAAATACTTCCCAGCACGAGGTTCCGCCTTTGAACAATGTTAGCATTTTCAAAACTTTGTTTAATCTTTTTCCTATAAAGACAACTTTTTCCACGTTTGTTATACATCATTTGTTCTCCTGAAAAGCATCTAATTGGAGCCGTAGGGTCCCTCCCCAAGCTCAGCAGAATGGTCTGATATCTCTAAATCCTGACTGACCTCCACCCCTGCCCTTCACTGTGACTGTCCAGTGCTCTGTACCAGGGGGAAAATCTTATTTATGTTACTTACGTGCATGCAAAAAATTAGTCACTTTTTGCAACATGACACAATGGAGTGCATTTATACACATAACACCATCATGAGGCGAAGCAAGCCCCCTCTCCTGATCAGACTTTGTTACTCCAAAATCTTCCGGAGTAGGCAGTGCAATGGGAAGCCTACAAAGACAGTGAGAGGCAGGCACTGACACAGGAACAACATGGTGTTCCAAAGAGTGCCAGGTGACAGTAACATCTCATTCTCATTTAAATACTTGTCCATCCCCACACACACCACATCCTGACGTTCATTCCCTCTTCCGTGAACCATGGCACCCTGCTGCTGAGCAAGTACTGGTGCTACAAACTACGCAGGGGAGGAAGAATCGGCTGTTGGGTAGGTAACGGAAGAGTTTCTAAGCTCAGGACATATGCACAGTGAACTGCAGAATAATCACTTAAAAGAAGCCAAAGAGCTCAATTTAACCTTATACATGACCCAAAAACAAAGGAGGAGTTGAACAAAACCAAAAAGGCAAAACCAAAATGAGAGTCTATCACTTTCTGCAGAACTTCGCACGCCTCCACATCTTTGACGTCAATCACCCACAATGTTCTGAAAGATCAGACTTTTGCAAGACCAACAGAATCATAGAATCACAAAACAGTTTGGGTTGGAAGGGACCTTAAAAGGTCATCTAGTCCAACGCCCCTGCCCTGGACAGGGACATCTTTCACTAGATCAGGTTGCTCAAAGCCCCTTCCAACTTGACTTTGAACACTGCCATGATGGGGCATCCACAGCTTTCCTAGGAAACCTGTTCCAGTGTCTTAACCACCCCCATCGTAAAAACCTATTCAAAGCTAACACTAACAGTATTGTTAGCCAACAGAGACGCAGAGCAATCTGTGTCTCACGTCTGTCTCTTGAGAAGTCCTGCAAGGCTCCTCTGAAGCGTATGGCTGCGGGCAGTTTTGCCACCACAGAGGAACCACAGGTTTCCTGGCAGGACCCTCTGTGAGGGCACAACCTGTCACATAGTCACCAACACGACACCGTCACCTGACCAACCTCCGAGACCTCTTCTGACTGCATCCCTGATGGCATCTCCCTTCTTACATGTAGAAAGCCAGTCTGAGTTCACAACTGCCAAGTATCTGGGGGATGCTGACACTTACCAGCCGCGTGCATATGCCCGAAACCTCCCCTGGCTCATCCGCTCTCCCCAGGTCTGGACAGGCATGGGTGGTGGTGCTGGGCAGGTACCTGCAGATAAGTCGTACAGCCCCTCGCTCACTTGTCCTCTTACAGCAGCACAAACTCTGCTCTTGGACAGGGTCCAGAGATTTACAGCATTCATCATTCTTCTAGTTTTCTTTTATTCACATGCCTGAAGCCATACCCCGCTTTCAATGGCAGTAATACAGTGTCACAAGGTTTTTCCCTTTCTAACAACGTTTACACAACTTAGAAGATTGTTTGACTTTGAAGTGGCCCAACAGTGCAAATGACACAATTAACTACAAACTATGGGAAAATCTCCTCTTCTCAAGACCTGTTCCTATCCTTACTACTTGCAAACTTTGTAACACCAAGTTTCCTCCTGTTTTCACACCGTGACAGAACATTTATCACTGCCAAACATCAGTCTATCTCAGTAGGTTTCTAAGAATAATTTCAATGATGTCAATGACCATCTAGAGCTGGATTTTCTACAAATTCAACATGTCAACGAAAAGACAGAGAAAATCAGGAAGAAGGGATGTCAGGAGGCCAGACTGGTTGGGTCCGTTTGGAGAGTTGAATGTTTGGCGCTATCTTCTTCAGAGAAAACTGCAGAATATCAGATCTGATCTCTCCCAAGATACTTCAAAGCAAAGTTAGTGTCAACTCTCACCTGAGATGGAAAAAAAACCCAACACCACAAATCTCTCTGCTCTTCCAACAGCTCTCACTTTCCAAATTGTTAGATCTCGTCTGCTAACAAAATGCTTGCTTTGATGTAGAGACAGCAGAGGAACGTTTACCCATGTTCAGAGTTGCAGCCCCACAGCTGCTGACGTCCTGAACGCACCCAGGACTCACAGCTCATTATCTCTATTGCTGCTAGCACAACGCTGCCTTCCCATAGACCATTCCAGCCTACAATCTTTCCATCATATTTCCTTCCTTTCCAGTCTTGCTCATGGATGTACTCCAACATCAGCATGACTAATTTGGGAGTAAAGTAGGTTTCCAGCCTTGCCCTCAAGACAAACCATTTTTCAAGAAAAAACTAGTCAAATTTTGAAACGAAACATGACGAACTTCAGCATACAGCTCAGTTCATTTGGAGGAGTCTGAATGAAAGAAGAGGCCTGGAGTCTGAATTACTAGTTTTTAAGAACTGTAACTACAGAAACTCTCTTTCAAGGGTACAAGCATTTTCAGTATGTCTGTCTGTTACTGACATTTACTGCCTTTCAACGAAACCTTCAATTTAATATAATCCAAGAGTCAGTGTTCAAATCTGAGATGACGATTTTGCACTGCAGGAATATGCTAAGTATGCTCATTTTTAGAAGTCACCTCAGGAGAAAATATTTATCCATAATTCACCTACAGCCCCAAGTGTTCTTCCACTTAGGGAGCACAAAAACACACAAAGCCCAGATCAGCCAGGACTCTGGAAGGGTTACTGGCCATTACCTTCACGAAACCCTTACACAGTAAGACATTTGTGCTAAACAAAATGTTAGCAAGACATCTCGGTGATGTAAGGCTGGGAGGTGGCTCACAGTTGCACCAGAGAACATGCACCTCTGCAACTCTGCAATATATGATTTATGCTACAACCGACAGCACTTGCAACAGCTTCTATAAATATCACCACTATGAAGCCTGGCTAAAGTAGGTCTGGCTTCGTGTGCAGGAAATTGCAATCAGATTAAGATTAGTTCCCTCAGACTGGAAACTCCCAGCAGTAAAGACCTGAGAATGAAGCCTCTGAAATTTCCAAAATCCACCATTAACCTTTAGTATTTATTATGCCTGATACTACCTGCATGGAAATACCATTTGTATGAACCACCATAAACAGAGCTAAAACTACTTGAGTCTTCAGAGCAGATCAGCTGTGGCAAAAAGCTTAAATCGGTGCCTGGGCAAGCGTTGCGTGCTGCATATAACAGCACATGTCCACACACGCGCAGCGCAGTGCACAAGCCGTGCTCGCGTCAGGCTGTGATGGGCAGCTCTCTGCAGAGAGGCGAGCGTACCACCAGTGTTAGACAGCAGCCTTCCTCCCACGCTGGAGTTCAGGCAATTTCTCGCTGGACAGCATTACTGAACACATCGCTCATAGTTGCAGTCAAACACTAAGCCTGGCGGAACATCAACGGCGAGAACCTGGAGGGTCCACTTGTCCCAGGCACCTTCAGCTGGCCAGTGGGTGGGAAGTGCCACCAGACCAGACCTCTGTGGAAATGGGGCTGCTCTCAATGTGACGTTTTGTGTCAGTCCACAAATCCTGCAAGATGTTCACACTACCCATGTTTGAGGCAGCTGCAGCATAACCCTGCAGAGACTGTACTGGAGCAGCTGTCAGAAGAAAACGGTGCCACTACTCTGGGAAATTCATTGCAAGGCACCTGGAGCCCTTCCTGATTTAAAACAATAATAAATTATGCAAAGGGCCATGTCAGGTACTTTTTCATTATGGAACAACACAGCAAGAATTATAAAATACAGTATAGGGAGTAGGACTGGGGAGGGATTCAGTTGATTTATTTTTTTTCCCCCACCTTTTTAATTGCAGGAGCCTCTACTTTGATTAAAAGCAAGGAAAATAAATCTGCCCTTGAGGCCTTTCCTTAAGGCCAATGTAAAGGATGTAGTTTCTTTTGATAAAGCAAAAAGTAAGTTTCCATCACCCCTCTAGCTACCTTATGCCAGAAAAATGGCAGTGTCAATCACAGCCTGCATCCCACCAGCTCTGATAAACACCTCAGACCCAGCCATCAAGAGCTCTACAGCCACGGAACACGAAGAGGAGCAAGAAAAAGAGGACTGAAGGGTTTTTTTCCACTTTAAGGCACAATTATTCTCAGGGGAGCAATCAATTCTCTCCACCTTTGTGTTAGTATATTGTGTTTTTTAATTGTGAAGACAAAGAAGACCACAAGTGGATCCCACCGAAAGCAAGAAACAGCACTGGGATTTAGGAATCGCTGCCGTTGTGTCCACAGGGAAGGATGAGGAAAGCCCTCGGCCACCAAGCCAGGAGGCGTCTCCTGACAGAAGAGTTCTAGATTTCCTAAGCGCTGATACCTCTCTAACTGAAAAGAGGTCCACTGATGTCTCAGGTGGGATTAGTAGAGCAAATCTGGACTCATATAAGCAAAACGTTGCCCAAGATGCCAACAGAAAGGAGAGAAGTTGCCAAGCCATTCTTCATGATATTTGAAAGTCCTGGCAGTCAGGTGAAGTCCCTGCAGACTGGAAAAAGGGAAACATTGCACCCATTTTTAAAAAAGAGTCAAAAGGAGGACCCTGGGAATTACCGACCCATCAGCCTCACCTCTGTGCTGGGAAGATCATGGAACAGATCCTCCTAGGAGCTGTGCTAGGGCACATGGAGGACAGGGAGGTGATTGGAGGTAGCCAGCATGGCTTCACCAAGGGCAAGTCCTGCCTGACCAACC
>NW_010555442.1:0-409 GCF_000687285.1 Phaethon lepturus | reverse complement strand
AGTCCCAACATAAGTGAACAAAGGAAGAGCTGCCAATGTCGTCTATCTGGACCACTGTAAGGCCTTTGACACGGTCCCCCCACAACATCCTTTACTCTAAACTGGAGAGAGAGGGATTTGGTGGGTGCACTGTTGGGTGGATGAGGAATTGGTTGGATGGTCACATCCAGAGAGTAGTGGTCAATGGCTCAATGTCCAGATGGAGATCAGTGACGAGCGGTGTCCCTCGGGGGTCCGTGTTGGGACCAGTAATCTTTAATATCTTCATCAATGACACAGACAGTGGGATCAAGTGCGCCCTCAGCAAGTTCACAGATGACACCAAGCTGGGTGGTGCAGCTGACACGCCTGGGTCAGGATGCCATCCAGAGGCATCTTTCTGGACAAGCTCGAGGAATGGGCCCATGTG
>NW_010555441.1:0-1587 GCF_000687285.1 Phaethon lepturus | reverse complement strand
GGCCTTTAAAGGTCTCTTCCAACCCAAACCAGTATATGATTCTGTTACGCCGATGTGACAGAATATTACATAATGATACAGGATAAAAGCTAAACTGTATTCTGATTAAGAAGAATATGTTATTTTCATAACTTTTCTAAAGCATTCAGAAAAATATTAATTAAACATATTTTCCTCTGTCAAAGAGAAAAAACAACTTATTCAAGTGAATTTTTCTTATCATTACAACGTAAAATGAAACTATAAAAAAGACAACTGTCAACTAAAAAAATATTTCTCAGTGTACATTCCACTGAGCAGGTTTCCCATTTATATTACTGAAGGTACAGTGAAGATTCTTGCTTTTTAATAAATATTTAGAAAGCTACAATGCAAAGATATTATTTTTTCTTGTGTATCACATATGTAAAATATAGCTTATATATAAAGTACATATACTTTTCCTTTTCATTCCAAATCAGTGAAACAAGTTTTGTTTTTGTAGTTTTGCTACATCCTGACATCATGAAGACTTTCACACAGGGAAAAAAAATTGGAACTGTTTAACTTTATATTTGTCACTTGTAGAACCAAGTTGTTGCCTGACATTACCTTATCAAATGCAGTAGGTATGTTTTAAGCATTGACAATGGTATTATTACATTATAAACTATGCATTAGACATAAATACTTTGTAGTATCAAATCATACCTACAATAGGAATTAATTATGAAATTGCAAAATATCTTCCAAAAGGATTAGTATCTGTAAGTTTTCAATATTTTGTTGAAATGATACTAGTGTTGGCTTCTATGAAAATTACTAGTAAATCCTGTTCTTTGCAGAATTGTCTTGCATTTTACAATTGGACTTGACTCCCTTAGGGTTTGAAAGTATTATCTTTTCTGCTAGCTACAAAAATTGATGGTGAGGTTTAAAAGCAAAACTTTAGGAAAGATGAAAAGGAAAGGAAAGCTGAATCCTTTCTTCCCAGAATTATCCAGATATAGAAGGAGCTGTGTGAAACACCTCCAAACAGAAAGTGTCTTAATGTCTATTACAAAATATCAAGTAATGAATTCTGTTCTTACCTGCGATGCACTGAAAATACAAAAAATTAAGCATTGGTGATGATGACAAGTAGCCCCTGTGAATAAGTTGCTCTCACAGCGTTCTGCCCAGATCCAAAACCGGACAGATTGTGAAAGCTGCGGGCTGTCTGCTTTGTAGATGGCAGGTATCCTGAAGAGAAGAGAGTCAAACACTGCAGCACATGTAGGCCAGAGGTATGACATCGCCGGAGATACTGTAGGCATTTTGTGATTCTGAAAATTGCAGTGATAGCAGACTGGAGAACAGAAATTATAGGTGTCTACATGCAGATGTTTTGGGGAAAATTTCCAGCAGTATTCACTTACACTTATTAAGGTGATAATTCAGCTTACTGGAGAGGCCTCTTTTCTCCATTTTACAAATATCTAGTAATTATATGTCTGTATAATTTTTCTTTCCAACTATATGATACATAAATGTGGATTATTTGTTTGTATATTTTTGTTAAGTAAAACAAAAATAATTTGAGTTTTGCA
Source organism: Phaethon lepturus (assembly GCF_000687285.1). NCBI lineage: Eukaryota > Metazoa > Chordata > Aves > Phaethontiformes > Phaethontidae > Phaethon > Phaethon lepturus. Next base: position 19 of record NW_010555441.1, on the reverse strand, counting down.
GGTTGGAAAAATAACCCCC
>NW_010555440.1:89241-104683 GCF_000687285.1 Phaethon lepturus | reverse complement strand
AACCTTAATGGTTCTGTGATTCTGTGATATAAAATTACTTAATTATTTTATGTTTAAAATAACTATTTGTATATATAAAAATATGTATTTTTAAAATCTAAAATATGTTTGTATGTTTGTGAAGCTTTCTCCAGAATCTGAAATTTTTTGTGGTATTGGAATTTTTATGCTCATTCAGACTTCTTTTTTACTAATAGTCTCACAAAGTACATGAATTTGAAAGTAAATCAAAATGGTGGAACTGTTACAAGAACTGATCATGAATATCTTCTTTTATATCTTTACAATCTTTGCAATAGTTGATGTTTTTGTGAAGATGGGTCTTTGTCAGTCAGATAGGTAATATAGTACTATTGCCTCTCCATCACTCCTCTGATTCTTTGTATTATTTGCTGTTCCTGAATGGTGTGAGGAAAGTTGTTCAAGAGTGCGTAGTTAAGAGTCCAGCTCAGTGTCACATCTGTGGTGAATTCTTTATGCACACCATTGTGGAAAGGAAGAGGGTAGGAGACTTGGAGAAGTACTCTGCATGTTCTTAGCAATGAAATTTTATGATTCTTTATCCCAGTTTTCTGTTGGTGGCTTTTTTTCTGGTTTTATGATGAAGTTGTCCACTTGAATGAAAAAATAAGGTGTGGTTTTTCTCCTTTATTTTAAATTTGTTTTACTGTATCTATAAAACTAAGTGGAAATATCCAGCTGCTGAAGACTGAAAGTTAACTATTTTCTTTCATGTTACTTCTCATTTGTTACTTTCATAGCCCCAGATAGAGCTGAAGGGAACTAGTGAAGGTTTCAAATACTGACTTCAAATATCACTTCTTTGTTTTTGCCAATTTAGTCAGCACAGAGGGAAGTCGAAAGGCAACCAGCAGTGAGAAGGAGTTGAAGGCCTGCTGAGCAATAACCACATGTTTCCAAAAAGCAGTCACACTCCTGAAACTGCCAGTTCTTGACGTGTTTAGTGCTTTAACAGTTAGTCTTTTATTCCTTCTTTTTTCATTATTTTTTCACATTAAAACATACTGTCTTCTAAAAGTGTGTGGGTGGAGACACACTTCTAGTTTGGTTGCTGGTATGATGATTAATTGTCACTACATTGGGACTGAGAAAAAGGATTAAACTGCTAGTGAAGTGTGTTAGGCAAATTTTATTTACCTTTTCCAGCATTTATTGTTATGGGTATCATTTAGATGGACAGGAAATTTTTTTATAAGATTCAAAAACAAGTCCAAAGATATGTATTAAGCAACACTTTTTGTTAGCACGTAAGACTGAGCTGATTCCAGCCATTTCCAAGCTTTTACCAATCAAAGTATAAAAAACCAGTTCTTCACCCAGTCTATAAGAAGTAATTTCCTTGTTGTTCCCCTTGCAAATCGTAGGGTATTGCAGTGTGGTGGATACTTTTATCAATTGGTTGACATTTTCTGGAAGACTACACCTTAACAACTGAAGCTGGATGTCCATCTTTGAGCATAAATGAGTATATGAGAGCAATCCTTGCTCATGCGCCAAGAAAGTGCATGCATCCTCTGCCCTAAAGTGGATATTAAATGCCTTCCTCTTCCCAAATAAAAGTACAACCTCAGGTCTGTTACCTGTAATTTGCTGTGAATCCAAACCTCATGTGCTCTAAATACACTTTGTTTGTGGTCTTAGTAGGTATGTTTTCTTATCTAAAAGGAAACCAGACATAAATTTACTCAGCTTATCGAGGATATTGGAATTCATTTTCACCTTAGCAAGTACCTGTTTCCATCAGGAATTCTCACATCAAGGGATAAATTCTGAAAAAAAGTGGCTGAGCTTCCCTGTATTAAAAAAGATAGGCTTTATCCTCTTGCTGGATTAGGTCACAGTCGTGTTTGTCAGGAGGAAGCACTGGACAGCTTTATTGCTCTTTAGTATCATTTGTCAAACCTTGCTGGTCAAAAATGAAGGAGGTCAGGGGAAAAGGAAAATCTGTTCCTGTTGTTCCCGATTTCTTTCCATTCTAATTCAGTTGTCCAAGATGTCTCTTTTACCATTGCCAATTATTTTCCAGTAGTCATCAAATCCACAGTCACTGTTCATGCTTTCACATCATTATTTGTGTAGGAATGTAAAAAATGTGTTGGCAGGTACTCATGGTATTTTCTCCAAAAGCGGGAAAGTGGGTCCGTCTAATCCTATTCAGAAGAATAACAAGTTCCTTATTAAAGGAAGGTAAACTCTTGCCCCTATTTCTTCTAGGAGGAAGTTTGAAGGCTTCTTTCATTATGAGACTTCTGAATCTACCAGGTCCCCAGCTCACGTGTTACAATGGCATTCCCTTCTCCTGGTCTTCACAGAGACTTCTTCTGCTGGCTGTTTCAGAATTAGCACATCTTCGGGAACATGGGTGGCTCCCACTGGAGTCAGTAACACGATGGCTTTCTGCACCATGCCACCTCCTGTCTGTCAGGGGAATCCTTAACCTGGTGCATACCAGAGGCAAAAATGTAATTTTTTTGATGGTTCATGTAGGTACTCTCTGAGTGACTAATACACAGCTTTAGTTTTTTTGAAACTGATAGCTTTTTCACTGTGCAAGAAGGCTTTCTGCAAGTACTAATAGTGAACTGTAATATCATAGTTCAAGTACCATTTTGGCAGCAATGTTGAACTAACTCATCATCAGATTTGGAGACTATTAATTAGGGATTAAGTGCTACATTCTCAAGCTGGCAGTTAACTATGTTTCCTCAGTGGGACCTAAGTATACTCCTGTAAGACCATGGTAATTTGATGACTGAAGATAGTGGGTTTTATGACTTGTGGGTCTATTCCTTGAGGTAGAACTTGGTATTTTTTTATGTAAGGAGTATAAAGGGTAGAGCGTATGTCTTGCTGAGTAGACTGATGTGATGGATCCTTCTGCTGCCATAGACAGTCTGTTATAGAAAATGCTGTTTCATTGCCCCCCTAACCAATTCCTGTGAACAATTACATAACAATTAGAAAGGAGATGGGGAGAAGGGAACTGAATAGGCCATTTATTTTCTGCTCAATAGAAAGGATTATTCATTACTGACCTTTGGCTTTTTTTTAATTTATGTTGCCTGTGACTCCTGTGATAATACTGAACATGTATAGTCTTTTCTACCTATTCCACAGTAGTATTCTTTATTCTTTGCATATAATATGTTTATTTATAGATAAAGTTTTAGATTGTATTTTAATACATCCACATAATAAACATAACACACCTTGCGTGCTTTGATCAGTATCTTTGACTATGGTAAATCATTTTTCTTTTGCAGTGGAGTACATTAAATGCTGATATAAAAGCTACAGCAGACATTCAAATGAGTGAATATTTAGAAAAAGATGAAAAGCATGTTCATATTATCTTTGTGTGTTACTTAAAGAATGCTGTAAATGTATGCAGTACCACTGTGCTGGGGGACTGTAGTCTGAAATAACATGGGAACTAACATATTAATATCAAGGTAAAGGTACATATTCCCCAGATGCATAGTTTTACCTTTTTCAGCTTTTATTATCTTTAGAATAGTGTTCCATTTATTTCATGAATACAGAAGTATTAATTGGCCATGACATGTTCCAAAGACAAAAGAAAGGTCTAATTCACTCTAACAAACTTGTTAGTCACTGTTTATATCAAGAGGATTGTGAATCTACAGAGAGTAACACTGTTTTCTTCTGCACTTGCTTTGTTTATAAATCAAGAGTTTTTAAGTGACCTGCAGTGTCTGCTTGTAGTCTGAAATGATACTTCTAAAGCAGACCTTCACCATGTAGCACAGATGTTTATGCCTTAAAATTAGTTCTTTAAGTTAAATTGGGGGCAAGAAGGGCAGGAAAAGACATGTGAATATTGTGGTGTTTTTACAGTGTTGGGATTTTTTGTTCTTTAATGTAATATTTCATATTCAGAGGAAGAAGTCCTCCTGAGGTGTGTAATTTCTCATTTCTGTGAGTAGTGGGCAATTTGTGAATACTAAGCTCTCAGTTCAAATCTAAACAGGCTGTATTTATTTCTGATTTAGTGTATGTATTAATACTTTAAAACTTTTTCTCAGCATTCTTCTCTATGAATAGATCTAATTTTTAACTTGTCTTTTTATGTGGGATTTTTGGTACCACCTAAAGTGTATAGCTGTCTCTGAGACTGATTCTTAGAGTTATGTTCACTCTCATTAGTTGTATCAATTTCTAATTGTTATGAATTCACAGTATTACAATGGAATGATTTGTGTGATTTATCTGGTGAAATACGTGATCTTTCACTTAACAAAAAAAGGGGTTTAAAGTTTTCATCCATCCTAATTCTGTTACTGTTTGCTTTGTTCACCAATCACTCTGATCCTCCTAGCAGGGGACAAGACCTAGAGAACAAAACTCGTAGTGACTGTGTAGATAAAAAGGCAATGAATTCTGCTTTTAAGGCATAGAGGGAATAGTCTATAAAAGAATAAAAATCAGAATGAAAGTATGTCTTTAACCTGCAGATCTATTGTACCTTTGAAAAGCTTGTACTCTGAAAAAAACATACTGTGATGCTACAAAGATTCATAATTGTGTGACAGAACACTTTGAAAAGAGGTCACTCTTTAGAAACTGACCAAAAGGCTTGTCAAGAAAATAGACCATATTATAAATAATTGCAGAAGTAAAGAATGCATCTCCTTAAAATGTCTAGGTACTGTTTTAGTGAAATACTGTCACAATGTATTTTATTTATCCTCTGATAGAGATGTATTATTTATTTTCTGATAGAGCCACTTTTTAAACTTACTGAAGATGATGGGGTCAAGAACAGTACTCCAAAGAGGAATATGAAAGTAGTTTCACATCAAACATTACAGAAGGTAAGATACCCATCCCAGCAAACAGATGTAACTTTTAATATAAGAATCATATATATAAAAGTCAGTATTCATGAATTTAGGCCATGATTTTACTTTCCTGATTTAATAATATGGATTTCCACAATTGTGTCAGAAATTAATTCTAATGAAGTGGCTGTGAATATGTCATATGAGATAAACATGGTAATATCAGAGAAAATTAAAAGAATGTTTAGAAGTATAATGTTAAAAACTAACAAATTATTTAAATTGGAAGTAGCATGTGCTTAGCATTTTACCACTTTTAAATTCAGAAACCTTCATTTCTTTTGCTGAGTATTTAACTTTACATGGTATCAGGTGTTAATCTGCATAGAGCTCTTGCTACAGAATAAAACTGATGCATAGTAGTGATAAATCCACCTTTTGTTGTATTTAAATTTTAGCACAACATTGCATATGCAAATATTTTTTACATATGTGGGTTGCACAAGATAGTACCATATGCATTTAGTGTTCTTTGGCTTAGCAAATATGATGAGTGTTTAATCTTTACTGCTCAACATTCTACATGTTTTACCTAACACAGTAACAAGATGTTCTTAACTAGTTGCTATTTGTATTGATATTTGTAATATACACAAGTAGTTTAGTATGTTAACAGGTGTTCACTTAAGAGGGCTCACTTGTATTTTACCATATGTTTTGTTTGCTTCAAAGAAAAGACATCCTTCAAACAGTTTCATGCCTTTTATTTGTCATTTTGCAAAACAATATTTGTTTAATTACTTATAAATCTTTAAAAGCATGCTTAAATTGAATAAACACAAATCTATAACTTTGAATGTCAGTTCAGCTATGTCTATTTATTTTTTTATTTGTGAATTAACTTGTAGGAAGGGTGGTAATTTACAGCAGATGATGTGATTGCATATACTTGTAACACTTGCCATATGGTCAGGCAATGAAGGCTGTCATCTCGTTATTACTGAATGACAAACATCATGTTAAAATAATAACACACAGAATAGGAAGTGCTTACATTCATTTATCTTAAGGTAGAGTGAGTAATTGAAATAATGTGAATGCTACCATCTGAAATGTCACACAGTTTATGCTTGGTTATCATCTATATTTCAGAACTATAATTTTGTTTGCCAGGTACTACATAATTTTTATCTCTGTGGATAATACAGAGTTATGATGGTACCTTAGGGATGGGTGTAGAAGCTATTCATTGTTCGTTTCCTTCCAGCTGTCATACATGACTTTTAAGTGCTAGTGAGTATAAAAGGTTGCTTTAAAGAACTGAGAAAATAATAGCAGAATCTCAGTTTACGAAGATGGTTGAAGAAAGGTACTGGTCTAACTCCTTATCATTGGAGAGGAAAGTACAAACTATGATTTTAGTCATAAACCTTGGTTTCATTGAAGCATTTGGAAAAATCCCTTTTATTTCTAATTTTACCCAACAACTTTTTGTAGCCATAAGGCAATCTCTTTTCATCGTGGGAGTGCTATGAATTTCCACAAAGGAAGGCAGCAATGGACAGGCATGCATATTAAAGGTTTGCTATCAAACTCACAAGCTCAGTATCAAATTCACAAATGTATATGAAGTTTGAGCAGCTCTTGCCCTAATTTACTCTGTATGTCAAACCCTCTCATTTGTCTGAATCAAATCTGTAGTACCCACTTCGTAAATAATTCGGTAAGTTTTAATATAATTTAAATGCATTGGCAAAATGTCCTTGCAAAAACATCTATGGTTTCAGTATTTTCAATGTCAAAGCAAGTTTTGACATTTCATATTGCTACAAAGTGATGGAATTGGCCAATATTTTAGTAGGTGAGTAACTGAAGTTGGCCATGTGCATTCTACTATGGCTCCTCGAAAAGTAGTCTTTTCTACCCATGTCCAGAAAAGTATAGAGCACCTGGTACTTCTCCTAGTGAAAGAGTGGGGATGGAGTTTGTACAAAACCAACCAAAAATATTTCTCCAAAATGACTAATTGGTTACTGAGCACAAAATGGACTCTTGATGCCCTTTGCAAGCTACTGGGGAAATCTCACAGATGAGATGTTCAGTTTAGTGTCTGCTAAAATTAAAATTGCTCCTCATTTCCAGAAATTGTGGGGTTTGGTTGTAACGTTAAGCAAATATTCCAGAAGAACAATGAGGATCAGTTTATTATTAACGTCCTTGAATATGTGTAAACCTCAAAGGACTTTACAAACAAAGCATATGCATCCTATATAGCTAGAATACGCTTCTTCAAACTGTATATGAGAAGCTTGTAAAGTGGCTTCATTGCAACAGGATAAGGTTTTCCCTTTGTTAATAGAAAATACATTTCAGCCTTCATATTCTTTAGGTGCTGAGCTTGTGATATCTCTTGATATGATTTGTTTGGGTTTTTTTGGAAGATCAAATTAATATTTAAATTGTGTATTTACAACACGAAGGAAGTTGTTGATTTAGATAGCTAGTGCAAGTTTGTCTGCATTTCAAGATAGTTTTCCTTCTGAAAATGTTTTTTTTAATTTCAATTAATATGTATAACCAAATCAATAATGAGATCAAGATGCATCAGGAAGGTTCATTAGCATACTTAAACTTCTGTGTCACTTTGCCTGGAATTTTAACTTCTTTTACCATCTGCCCTTTGTTCAACAGCTGTATTATTGCAGCTAAAATGTTTTCATCTGCACTACATTAGAATTATTTTTAAATTAAAGACTATAGATTGCTTTTGTCCTTGTGCTTAATGTAATATTATTGTCATATAATAAATACGTTTTAAAACATAGGTTTTTTTCTGCTGGATAGGCTGGAATATTATGAATGCTGAAATTGTTTTTATTAGGTGCAACAACTAGAAAGAAGATTCAAAGCTGTTGAAGGGGAATTAAACAAACAGAAAGAAGTAAATAGAGACTTATTGAAGGAGAAAAATTATTTGAAAGCATCTTTAAAAGTGAAAAAGGAAGATGCAGACACAAGAGAAAGAGAGCTGGAAACGCTACTTAAGAGGATTTGTGAAACAAAAAAAGACAAAGCAGAACTTCAGTTAGTGATTGATGAGCAGGAAAGAGAAGCTGCCTCTTTGAAGAGACAAGTGGCAGAAGCTAACAGGTTGAGAAATGAAAATGAAGATTTGCTGAGTCAAGTGCAGGAGCTGAAGTGTTTGCTGGATGAAGCCAAAGCAGTGGCAACCTCTGGGCAATGTAATTGCAAGATAACAGGCACCAAGGTTAAATTAAAAACAGCCAAGAAAAAGAGCTCTTTGGGACATCATGGAGCTTTTCTCAAACAGTCCATCAAGGTTATGAGTAATGAGAACTTCAGTAAGGACGGCTGGGAGGATGTGAGTGAAAGCAGGTACGGCTCTCATTAACTTAGCCCTGTAGAGGGGACACTGTGCATATGTAAAGCACTAGCAAATGGAGATTGAATTTCAACTACTGTTGATTTGGTATTCAAAAAAAATACTGTCAGATCCTTTGAAATATCTTGGGAGGTCTTGTTCTGAGCTTATTGACTGAAATTTGCATGCAAAATTAGCCACAACTGCATGAGTATTTGAATAGGTGCCAGGAAACCCAAAAGAAGGCAATGCTTGATTTCTTCCAGTGATGCTATTTTCATGCAGTCATGAGGCTTGAAATTGACAGTTTGGCAGGTTGATTTAATTTGCTGGCCCTTTGCATATTCACCACTGACAGCTAAGGATTCCCAGGCAAGCCTACTAAGTCAGTTTAGTTATCTTGTGACATGCCGACCCGGGAGGAGAAACATTTTTTCCCCTTAATTTAGTTAGATAAATTTTGAATGACCCATTTCAGCTTGCTAGCAGATGTCTACAAGCTGTTTAACATCCTTTAAATTAAGAACCATCCACACTAATTATTTTATGTATGTTTTATGCACAGTCATTGTACTAACTTTAATTGAATAATGGTTAAAAATCAGTTCTTTAAAGGTAATTGTTACTGCATGGAGTCCCAGTCATGAGTCACAAGGCCCTCAGAAAATTGAACTGGCAAGCTTCATAAATGTTTAGAATTTTTGCTTCTGCTTCTGTTTGTCCATACATACTTGAGGAGGCAGCAGTAAGCCACTAGGTAAATGGTATCACACCTTCTCTTTCAATACTTTGTCCTAAGAGACATGCAAAGAAATTTTCAAGCCTGTATTTACCAAAAATATAGAGAAGATGACAAAAGAGTAAAGAATTGTCTTTGTAGGCTTCATGTTGGCTTTTTATGTCATATGGAGCAAATCAATGGTGGCAAATGAAGCCCTTCTGTTGCTTCTCCCCATGCAAAATATGGGGCTCCAGAACACAGTATCTTGAGAGAGAAAATAGATTAAGAACCATATAATTTGTCAGTTGCTATCATTAATATAATTAATTGTTTGTTTTTCTGTTTAATTTAATATTGCAGATCTGATTTTACAGAAAACATATGTGTTTTTCTGTTGCAATTAGTGAGCTTTTTATTTAATTTACTATGTTTTGCTTTTTAAGAACAAAATTGAGGAAACAAATTGTCATTGTAATTTGAGTTTGAAGTGTAAAGAAATTGTATGCCTTCAGTTGTTGTGGCTATCCATAAATACTACTTTTGATAATTGTACAAGTATGAGGTTAGGGAATCCTTGTTGTAGAGTAGTGAATATTTTTGAAGGTGATGTTTCAAGGTGTCATTCTCAGCAAGTTAGGGAAATACCTTCATTTAGTTCCCTCTTCTACTTATTAATAAATACTCCTTTTTATCACTAGTATCTGTCTGTGGGTTTCTAGATTCAAGCCTTCCATTTTCTAAATAGAATATTCCTTGAAAGCATTCAGGTGAGGGAAGCATGTATGTAGTTAGAAATATTTCTGTGCTACTGCAGCGCCTTCCAACTATTACATTGATTTCTGTTCTTACAAGCCAATAAGACATACCGATGTGTCATGACAGGTTTTGGAAAGTATAAGCATGTTTCTGTGTGAACTATTCCCTTCAGTTTGAGGCCTTTTCTCTTGTTAAGAAGCCTCCATCTCTAAACCATTGATTTTTATGACAGTGCAACTTAATTTGAACTCAGTTGTGTCTCTGTAAATGTCTTGGTTTAAAAAGTAACAAATCAAAATTAACTTCTGTCAAGACATTCCTTCACAAACCCATTTGCACAAATGGTGATGAATAACCACTGATGGTATACAAAATGATATATCTAAGACATCATGTTTTAAGATAGGCTTCACTGAATATCAGAAAACAAATGATAATCTGGGGCAAGACGGTGAAAAACTGGAAATTAAGAGCACATTGAGTGCATGTTTAAGGAAAAATTTGATGTAGAAGTAAAGTTTCAGGTCCAATTTCTCTGCATGGCAGGCAATTTCAGTAGGACTACCAAGCTTACAGAATTTAAAAGCATTTCAAAGGGGTGCTAGGCAGCAGTTTCACTGAAGTATGATTTCTGAGTTTGTCTCAGTCAACACTACAAATAAAGTTCAATTGAAGCAAAATGTTACTGAGTGAAGTATTGTGCATTGTTTGTTTTGTTACCAAATGTGAAAATGAAGGAAAGCAGAAATGTAGTATATGTTTGTGAACCATTCACAGACTAGAAGTACTATCAAGTAGTTGTTCTTGTGTGTCACTTCTGTAGGGTGTAACGAAAGCTGTCCTTTAAGAAGGAGCTAAGGTCTCAGACCTCCGTGCATGGTAGAGAGAGATTCCATTTGACAAAGTAGAACTTGATAAGACAATTCAGAGTTTTCTTCTTTATTGTATTTGTAAACTTCTGCTGAATAAGTCAACTTAGTACTGTTTGGATTTTCTATTAGTTTCTCTTCTCTTTTGCATGTGTTATTTTCTGTGTGCTGAAGCTTTGGCTGTTTGAAACTTCAACGTGCAACTTTATTTTGTTTTGTTTTCCTGAATGTGCTGTTTTAGTGACTCTGAAATAACAGCTTCTGAAAGTTTGGAAACAGTGATTATGGAGACAGTGCGAAACATTGATCCACCGCCAGACAGAAGTAAACAACAGGGAAAAAAGCAAATACAAGATAATCAAAAGTCCTACAATGTTCTTCATTTAGAAGGCAAAAACCAGCAGTATAATAAAAAGGTATATAATATAACTTGTTTTGTTCTCCTGTGCAGAGTGTTGAAGTTTAATAGTATTATCACTGCTGTTCCCTTCTTAATTAATTTGACTCCTGCTGTAAACTGAAAAGAAAATCTGCTTTCAGGTATTCAGTGGATAGTTTCCTTATAATTCAGAATATTTTCTGAACAACTAGTCTGCAAAAGTATTTGGAGGGGATGTCAGGAGTGCAAAAACTGATTAAAAAATGTAAAGCTGCTGTAAGATAGTCCTGCTGTGTCACAGACCAGCCAAAGAATTCTGCAGACATCCTATTAAAATCTCCCTCAATCAGAAAAGCCATACAGAACAGGGTGACCTAACCAGTAGCAAGGAAACAGCAACATCTACTCCTCCCCTCTAGCAAAACGGTGTGCTAACTAATCAAGCATGAACAACTCTCAGTTCATTTGGTGTGCACAGAAAGGGTTGTCTCCATCTTAGAAAGATGCTTTTGGCTCTATCTCTGTCTAGGAGATTCTATCTAAAGAAAAGTGTGCTTTTAGCGTCTTAGCCCATTTACATTCATTGCCTGGGGTTTGAACCCCATGTCTCATTCCTAAAATCTGTATGCTGTTTTCTAACAGAAGAGGACCAGCTGGTCGTTTCCCAGGTCTTTAGAAGTTCCATACAATCTGTACCAGATGACTCATTTTTTAACTTTTGAACAGTGTCTAATACTTTTTTTCCCCCCTGTGTTTGCCCAAATAAATCACTTCATGGAATTTAAAAAACAAATAGATATTGTTGTTTCTTAATTCAAAAATCAGAATATTTAAACACTGAACAACTTGCTGCAGTTGGAAAACTAATTTGAAATTCTGTTATGTATGGTGATAATAATAAAGAGTTTGAAAACAGATTATACTTTCTTAGTCTCCAAAATTTTAAAGCAAATACAAACTCTCTGGTCTTGTATATTCTTAATTGTGTGTTTCCATCAAAAGATCTATTTTCCTGGCAGAAAAGCTGAAAAAAAGGGAAATTCTTCTGCAACCATCTGTTGGTAGAGAATACATAGTGTGAGCAGGTGCACATGATATATGTGAAAGTCTGATGAGTGTGCTACTCCTGTTATCTCCTGCTGCTCCTAAGTGAGGATATATAAGGCAGGGAATCCAGGATGTTCTGGTCTCTCTTGCTTGGTAGTGTAGACACAGCCAGTACCTCTCGTGTTTGCCTGTATTGCATTTACTGTCTGTTCCTGCTGGAAAAGACAAACACAAATACATTCTGATACACCTATGTAACAGACTGGTGGACTTGGAGCATACACAGGGAGCATCCCAAGAGCACTAAGCAGGTAAATATGCTTCAGCAGAAGTCCCCTGTTGCAGGAAAAGCACCTGAAAACGTGGTTTGTGAGTACAGAAGATAGCATTGCAGAAAGGTTTAGTATTCACAGTTGAGAACACCAATTTTAACAGAAATCTTAAACCCCTCCTTAAGGACTTAAGGACATTCTAGCTGTGTCATGGTGTTCTCATACAAGGAGAGACTAGAAGCTCAGGCTAAGTCCTGAGCTATGCCTGGTTTGGAGATGAGATCATTTATGACACAAGGACTTTCTCAGTTTTGCTCCACATGGTATAAATATGTAATACCCTGTGCAGTGTCAAGAGAGTTACTGCACTCTCTTACAATTCATACATGTATCAGAGCTGTGGTCTAGAGTGGAGATCTCCATCTTTTCACTGCAGGCATGGATCATTTGCTCATCATCTTCTGAGAGCTCAGTTCTCTGTAACATATAATCACCATTTCAGACTAGCATCAGTCATTCAATTACATGTGTTCAGTGTTTGTAGGATCCTCTGGTCATACTGGTAGGGACTTGGTACTGGTTTCCATTGTTGTCTTTGAGACATGCAATAAAATAATTAAGAGACTACTCGAAGGAGACAAACCTACAAGAGCTTGACCTCCTTTGTTTTCCTTTGCTTTGGTTTTCGTCTGAGAAGTTGGAACTTACATTTCTTTTTTTTTTTTCTTGCATATTCTATTTCCCTGTCCCTCAAATTGTGTGGTGATTGTACAAATCCAGTAATTTGTTCAGTGCAGTTAATAGATAATCCATTGCTGTTTACTGTTTTTAATTTAATGAACAGCTATTTTAGTTATTAATATTTCTGGAAATATGTTGCGTGGTATCACACAGAAATTGCAAACTGAAAACTTTGAATATTGGATAAATATTGCAGAATTCCAGAACAAAAGTGTTTCGAAATACACTGAGCATTTAAGAGCCAGAGAAATAGTACTTTGATTTTGGAGTAAGCCATGCTTGTCAGTCTGATCTCAATGCCAGGGAAGGTTATGGAGCAGATCATCTTGAGTGCCATCATGTACAGGACAACCAAGTGATCAGGCCCAGTCAGCATGAGTTTATGAAAGGCAGGTCCTGCTTGACCAGCCTGATCTCCTTCTATGACAAAGAGACCTGGTGAGTGGATAAGGGAAATGCTGCGGATATTGTCTACCTAGACTTAGTAAAGCACGATTTCCTCACGGCATTCTCCTGGAGAAACTGGCTGCTTGTGGCTTGGACAGGCATACCCTTCACTGGATAAAAAATTGGCTGGCTGGATGGGCCCAAAGAGTTGTGGTGAACGGAGTTAAATCCAGTTGGTGTCTGGTCACAAGTGGTGTTCCCCAGAGCTCAGTGGTGGGGCCAGTTCTGTTTAATATTTTATCAATAATCTGGATGAGGGGATTGAATGTATCCTCAGTAAGTTTGCAGACGACACCAAGTTGGGCAGGAATGTTGATCTGTTTGAAGGCAGGAAGGGTTTACAGAGGGATCTGGACAGGCTCTGGATCAATGGGCCGAGGTCAACTGTATGAGGTTCAACAAGGCCAAGGGCTGGGTCTTGCACTTCGGTCACAACAACTCCATGCAACGCTACAGGCTCAGGAAGGAGTGGCTGTAGAGCTGCCCGGTGGAAAAGGAACTGGGAGTGCTCGTTGGCAGCCAGCTGAATATGATTCGGCAGTGTGCCAAGGTGGCCAAGGTGGCCAATGGCATCCTGGCTTCTATCAGGAATAGTGTGGCCAGCAGGAGTAGGGAAGTGATCGTGCCCCTGTACTCGGCACTGGTGAGGCCGCACCTCGAATACTGTGTTCAGTTTTGGGCCCCTCACTGCAAGAAAGACGTTAAGGTCCTGGAGCCCATATAAAGAAGAGCAATGAAGCTGGTGAATGGTCTAAAGAACAAGTCTTACGAGGGGCAGCTCATTACCTCGGATGAGGGAATTCAAATTCCCTCGAAATTCCCTCGAACTAGGGTTGTTTAGTCTGGAGAAGGGGAGTCTGAAGGGAGACCTTATCGCTCTCTAACAACTACCTGAAAGGGGGTTATAGTGAGGTGGGTGTTGGTCTCTTCTCTCAAGTAACCAGTGATAGGACAAGAGGAAATGGCCTCAAGTTGTGCCAGGGAACGTTTGGGTTATATACTGTGAAAAATTTCTTCACTGAAAGGGTTTTTAAGCACTGGAACAGGCTGCCCAGGGAAGTGGTTGAGTGACCATCCCTGGAGGTATTTAAAAGACGTGTAGATGTGGTGCTTAGGGGTATGGTTTAGTGGTGAACTTTGCAATGCTAGGTTGGACTGAAGGATCTTTTAAGATTGACTGGACTTTTCCAACATAAATGATTCTAAGATTCTATGCTTTGACCATTTTCATTTGACATATTGCAAGCATCATTCTTCTTCAGCCTCTACTTCTGTCATTGAACATTTGATAGGTTCTGGAAATAGCTGATTTTTCAAATGAGATATTTAAAAGGCATGCAGCTGACTTTTGTTAAACCCTGTACGAACACAGGTATTACAATTGCATGTCCGTATGTATTCATGCATCTTCCAGTTACAGTTCAGTGGCTAATCTGATCTTCCTCCTTTTGAACTAATAAGATTGCTATTCCTTTTTATTTTCACATAAATATCTTGGAAAATGGGATACTGAATGCTTTCAAGAAATACACGCCATCTTTTTCCCCCCAAGTAAATTAATGTCTTATCTAAAAAATTAATGTAGGCATTAACAGACACTTCATTTTTCTCTGGGCTTCTTTGGAAAGGGTTATGATTTACCTGTAAGAGTTCATTATTTCCTCTACATTTGATGGGAAGGACAGAAATTTGTACTCTTTGCTGGCTGATGCTGTAAGACTATTTTTCAAATTAGAATTTATTAGAATTTTGTGTATTATTTGAAGTAATTTTTGTTGTTTCAATTAAAACTGGAAAAATTTGGAGTATTGTGGTTGGTGTACCATAATGAAGAGTTGCTAGCTTTCTGCTTCTGTGTTTTATTTAGGGCCATTCACAGAATAAAGACCTAGAAGGGTTACATTCCAAGAGGAGGAAGATCTGCTGTCTCATGACATCTTATCCGTCAATTCTAAGCAAAGGTAGGAATGTTATAGATTTTTGGCAACTTTGTAAGTAAGATTGA
>NW_010555440.1:85241-89210 GCF_000687285.1 Phaethon lepturus | reverse complement strand
CATTCCTGCCTGATATTCCAAAACCCCTTCTATATGAACCTACTTATACGCAGTTGCAGGATTTGCTTGTTTAATGTGCGTGAGTATATTTTCAAAGATTTAGCTCATTATTTTAAAGTCAAATAGTTGTATAAAATGTGGCTGTCAAACAGTATCTTTTTGCACAGTTAAAATATACTCTGTTTTTACTAAATCCCACCTGTTGAATCTACTGACTAAATTAAGGCTTTACTCTACCTTTTGTTCTTGTTTGTCCCTTGTAACCAGAACAGCCAATGAAACAAAACTAACTGTATTTTGGCTTAGACCTTAAAAAAAAATCTGTTAACAAGACAATGAAGTCTTTATTTCCAGTAATACCGATTAGAAACTTGAGCCACATTTAACTTCCAAGTCCTGTTTGAGTTTGCAGTGTTGAGACTTCAGAAAAAGAACAACATGGAGCACTTTTAGGTTAACCGAATTAATTTACCATTTTGCTTACTGAGATACATTTTGAAGGCTAGAACAGTGTTTTGAAGGGCCAAAGAAAAAATCAGAAATCATCTTATTTATGATGATCTGTCAATTTAGTAACATGCCATTTTATGTTTAGCGAACAGAACAAAAAGGAGAAATATCATTGTCCAGAAACCGGGCTACTCTGTTACTCTACTGCAGGAAAGAATTAAATCATTGCAGCAGCAGATAGCTGTTTTACAGAACGAAAAAAAGACAGCAGTGTCTTCTGTGAAGGGATTTAAAGAAAGCAATGAAAAACTAACAACTCAGCTACATTTGGCTGATCAGAAACTTCAAACTAGTAAAGTGACCATAGAGGTAAAGTACTTTTCATTATGGTGTCTTAACAATGTTTGGCATAAGTCTGTTGTAATTCTGTGAAATTTTTTTAATATTGTTTTTTGTCTCTTAATTTGTAATGATCAAAATTATGAAATGTTATATATAAGCATGCTTTATATGAGATTGTGAATATTATTATGTACAAGTGATATTGAGGCCTATTTTACTATTGTGTCAACCGAATTAATTAATTCCTTCTGAAAAGAAGTGGTCTTCATGCTGACATTTTACCTGCATTTGAATGAGTGAGGGAAGTTTCACTTTTAGCATGTGATCTGAGAACTTTCCTGAGAATCTGGCCAGTCCACATTAACTAGGACCCATTATTCTGTGAAGAACAGGCACTGCTGGAGTGGTTGGTTAACTGTCTCCATATGCCCCAAGAGTGGAGTGCTCAAGGCAACTGGAGTTTTCTTCCAAAGGGAGCTCAGAGCAGTTCCTTATCTATTTAATCCCATCTCTCTTTGTCAAGGTGGAAAGGTAGAGAATAAGATAGAGACAAGTAAACTATTTGGTTAACAGCCCTAAAGATGCCAGCTTTCTTCTCTACTTCAGTCTTCCTTCCTACTTAATCCTTTCCCATACTATTACTCCTTTCTGGTTTTCCCCATTCACTTTTATATATATGTATTTTGTGTTAATCTATATGCAGCTCCTCAGCTGGAATTCTTTTCTGTTCATACTGTAGTGATTGGCCTGCCCTTTATAGAGCTGAATCAACAAACACTTTTGCAGTAATTGTCTCCTGTTGGTCACACACACATCCTGCTTCCAGAATTATAGTGCTACAACAGATGGACTTGCTGGAAGGAGGCAGACATTAAAAAAGAAATCAAATCCCCTCCCCCTCAAACTTCTCTGCATTTCTGTCTTTGCACAGAAGGCAGAAGCAGTATCAGGAGCAGCACTTTTCACTTTCTTAGGGCTGGGGAACTGCTAATTTCTAAAGGAGGGAAAACCTCATTTCTGTTACTCATTTTGCATAACTATATACATGTAATGAATTGTTTAAAAAGAGTTTCCAAGGTCATTGGAACCAGCGGAGATCTGCCTATCTTACAAACAGTATCATAATATAAAGTTTCATGGACAGTATAAACTTCACTAAGAGTTATATGTGTAATTTAGGTAAAATATTCTGCTTACTCAGACACCTTCATGATTTGCCTTCCTAGAAGACTACACCTTAGGTGTCCATAGGAGAGCAATGTGAGAAATAAAACAAAAAAGGCTATTATCAGGAAACTGTTTAAATTAAAAAAAAAAAAAAGACAAAATTTGTGTCAAGATAAGTGCTACTGTAATGTGAGAGACTGACTAAAAGTGAAATAACATGGTCTTAAAACCAATTTTCTTTCAGTTTTTCTGGAATGTTCAAAAAAAATGGTCACTGGTATATTTAAAGGGTGGTGCATTCTAAGCAAAAATAAATAAATGGTGTTGCAGGTACTCAAGGAAAAATCTTTATTAGGCATGCACATTTTTTTCCTTCTCAGCAACCAATTCAAATTCCCTTTCTTACAACTAATTATTCTTCAGGTGCTATACTAGTGCTACCAAGTGGGAAATTTAAAGCAGAGGCTTGGGCTACTTGCCAAGTGAAAATTAAGAAGGTAAAGAACCTACACAGTCTCTGCAGGGTACATGCATGTTTTAGAGAGAGAACCATGATTCAGATAGATCAAATGGTTGTAAAGCATACATTTGTGTAGGTTTTTTATGTGTTGTTAATAAGAAATACTATCTAGAAGTGAAGTTTTAAGATAGTGCAAGGGAAATTATATTTTTCAATATTTCTTTTTCACTTGCAAGAACACTGTTGTTGTTGTTTCTTTTCAGTGCTTCTATTACCTCAGATTTTAGAATTTTCTTGCACAGGTAGAAGGTAAAATACAAGGGAACAAACCATGAAAAATTGAAAGATTGAGACAATCGCTGGATTTAGGGGGACCCTTAAACACTTCAGAAGTGTTAAAATTACTACTACCAAAAAATAAACTTCCATATGTAATCATAAAGTTCTGAGTAATCTTGTATTAACAGTGAACTTGTGATGCTGGGCTAAGGTAAGTACAGAATTCTAGCAACTGTAAACATTAACGTCATGGCTTGGACAAGATGCCATGTTGCCTGAATTTAGCTAAGAAAATAAATCCATTAACAGACAAGGGCAGATGTTTGTGCAGTCAGTCCTTCATTATAATCCCCAAAGAATCTAGTGCTAGAAGATCGACTCTGGATTTAAGATTTAAATGTTCCATATGTTCATTTTGAGACAGATTTTACACTTGGTACAATCTAAGGACTGTCTGGCATCTGTTGATTTTCAGAATGTATGTATGCTTATGGTTTTGTGTATTTTTATTGAAGATCCACAGAAACACATATGTATGTATATATTTTTCTGCCTGCTTGTAAGAGTTCAGAAGGCTGGATTCAAGTTCTCTTTTGTTTGGCCTTACAAACTCTTTGTAGTAATGTAGATTTATTTCTTTGTTTTGTTTCTGCAAAAGCAAATCTTTGCATATTTCTGCAAAAATGACTGTAAGGTGACTGCATGTGTGAGAATTAAAGCTTACATTTTCCAATGATTCACATCAACACTGAGTCAAGACGGTCTGTACAGAACTACTGTAGTTACATTTTGCTATCAGTGTGTAGAAATCACAGCTGGAGCTGATACTTAATGTAGAAGCAAAGGGATTTAGGTTTTCCTTAATTTCTTAGAAAAACGTCTGAAAGAAGTTGTTGGAAAAATCCAGGAAAATTTTTTTTCTAAGGTTTATTCTCCCCTCTACTCATTTCTGTCACTAAGTGACTGCTTATAAGATGAGTGTATTTATTGAGTACAGCAGAGTAATTATAATTAGTTTTATGCAGTAGATGTCATTCTTGTTGGAAAAGTTCAAAGTATATTGAATAAAAAATTAAAGTCATAAGCAAGTTAAGTCACTAGTGCTTATCTTATTCATGTCAAGGCCACTCACAGGTCCACTTGTCAAAAGAACTGCAGGATCTTTTGCATCCGTTCTCCAGTGTTTCTCAGGTGATGTCACAAGAAAAGCTGCATTTCTTAATGGAATGCCATAGATATTTCCAAAATGCCTGTGTAAGTCTACTTTCAGC
>NW_010555440.1:59558-85210 GCF_000687285.1 Phaethon lepturus | reverse complement strand
GGAAGCCTGAATCTCAAAGAATGAGAACAGTTTCTCAAAAATATTTAAAAATCAAACCAGCAAATTTTCTATTCTACTTTTACATAAAATGCAGCAGAAGTGAAAACGTAAACCAGAAGGGATAAAACTATGATAAAGCAGGATATACTGCCTGACCTTTCCAGAGTTTGCAGATACAATCTATTGTATTTGCAGACAACAGAAGTTTATCTAATAATTAAACTAAACTATGTGCCAGTGTGATCTGAAGTCTTCTCAAATTTTGATTGGCTGTAAATTCTATGTTGTTTTCCTCTGGGGAAAACACTGCTGTTTCTGTTGTGTATGCATGCCCTGAAGAGACCTCTTTGTGGGCACAATAGATAATTCAAAACTCGCACCCCCAATCTGTATATTCTTGAGAGAAAGCCATTCTTCCTGGACTCACTACAGTGTTCCAAACCTGAACAACAAAACTATATGTAGGTAGGAAAAAATTGTCTGTAATGTATTTCAAACTTAAATTTTATGGAATTTAAGTTCAATTTCTGGACCTTACCTGTACTTTTTGAAGGCTTTGAATTGACAATGTTGAGAAGAATAGATTCTGATCTATTGTAGTTTTATTAGAGCTTTGCTGAGCCTGGTAAATTGAAAATCAGGCTATGGTGTCACACTTATGAAGGCTGAAAACAGAGAAAGACAATGTTCTCTGAGTCTCTGAGACTAGAATTCACCTCTTTCAAGTCCTAGTCCAGAATTCTGCTGGAGTGAAACAGGATCAGCTAGTTAAATATGTTTGTTCAAACTTTTTGGTAGCTAAATGGGGAAATCTCTCTATAATTTTTCCTCTGATAAACTACTAATTCAGCATTACTGCTGATATAAAACAGTTCTCAAATTTCTATTTTCCACTCTGTCAGAGAAGTTGACTTGTAAATAAAATGAGGAATTGCCAAATGGCAAATATGAATGTAACTGCCCTTTTAAAATGCATCTACTCCAAAAAATTTTCTATAATTGTATTGATTTTTATACTTTGCTGCATCGAAAACTTACAGCATCCTGAAGTCATTTCTGTTAACAGAACTACACTGTAAAATATATTTATTGTGAAACTGTGCTTTCATTACAAAACAAAAATAAAGTAAAAATACCTTTTATATTTATATTGATCTCTGAAGAAAAATTACAATAGACCTGTTGAATTATTGATGAAAAACAGTTGAAGTACATTGCATGTAGGAAATGAGTCTCATTCATAAATTAAAGAGAACAGTTGGCATGAACTAGAACAATGAGAGTTGTATTATATTGCCGTCAAAATGAAATAACTTAAGGATAGGTAAATTCTAGAAAAATACATTATAAAGAAAAAATTGTGGAGACTACATGAAGTTCATAGAATATATTTACAGTCAATATGATTTCTATTGCAGTATCATATACAAATCCTAAAAAATATACTTCTATAATAAAAGAAAGAACCTGTATCACAAAGATTAGCTTGTTCTTGTAATGTTACAAATAGAGATAGTACACATATGTATATCTAATATATTTATATCTGGTAGTATAATACAGTAACAGAATATACTTTTACGTATATTACAGTAAACACTGGAAAAGATCCTGTAATTTTTACCTTATGGATTTCGTGTGATATGTAACTTATTTTTCTTAATCCTCCCTGTGTTTTAATCAAAGTTCCTGGTACATTGTCTCTTATGTTATTATTATACAAAAAATAGCACTCAGTTTGCAGTTTTTTCCCAAAAAATTTCCTGAGCAAGATAATATATAAGAGCTGGAAAAGCTCAACAAATACTGTCGTAATAGAATTTCCTTTTGTGCTCACAGGAATAGCTTCATTGAATTCAGTGTAATCTGCTCATTTAATTAAAGTTAAGCACAGAGCTAGACTGGGTTCTTGAACCTTCTCTACCATGTAAAGTTCTGTGGATAATCTATGGTTTGTCAGATAATATTTATTCACCTTCAAATCTTACCCCCCAAAATTCATTGATTCGGGAGTAGTTATTAATATGTAGACAAGAGATTACACTTCAGCTCTGGCAATGTGATTTTCTCATAGATTGTCATAGAAAAACAGTTTGGGTTGCAACTGGTTCAGTACTCTTAAGCTTGTGGAGTGGAGTGGTCTATGAATTATCCATTATTACTAACTACGAGTATTAACTATGAAAGTGATTTACTAATCACTTTGTGCATGTGCTTATTTCCACTGAATTCAATGAAATTTCAAGACCTTCTGGGAACGGTGGTAAAAATAATTTTTATTGGTTCTAGTCTTGAATATAGACCTGTCTATGTTGAGAGGTTCTTTTGTGTTTTGAACTTGCAGAGAAGGAATTACAATATCGGATGTAGCTGCGTAATTTTTTTAATACTATGTGAATTAGTATTCTGATAGACTATGCAATAACATCTCTGAATACCATTTTATACAGGTGCTACTAAAATGCAAGAAATAGATGCCTTGGGTTTCTGTCAGCCATGTATCCTTCCTTGGAAGTTTGAATTCCCTCCTCTTGCTTGCAATTGTCTGTTTCATGGTAGATTTTTACCTAAAAGTCTCCCTTTTCTCTCTTTCCTAGCCTAGTGATTTTCCTGATACGTTGTTATGAAAAGTCTTCAAGAGTCATGGGAAACTGAGTAAATATTTTTGCATTCCTTTATATTGTGAACATTGAGTTGATTCTCCTGCACTCTCCTAATGCATCTTTTTACCTTACTTCTCTTTCCGTTGCTCCTGTCCTAATCTGTTAAGTAGATTTTCCCTCATTGTGAAGTTAGGGAACATGAGATTGGTGGAGCAGGGTGCTTAGTGTGGTTAGCAAGGTTGATGCATGTAATAGGTGAATCAGTAAGAGAAGGTTTTGTTTCCTTATTTGAAGAGTTGAATTTCCTAAGAAG
Organism: Phaethon lepturus; assembly: GCF_000687285.1. Lineage (NCBI taxonomy): Eukaryota > Metazoa > Chordata > Aves > Phaethontiformes > Phaethontidae > Phaethon > Phaethon lepturus. The sequence goes on along the minus strand of NW_010555440.1, from coordinate 82,294 downwards.
TTGAAAGAGCAGGGCCATGGGATTGCAAAAATTGTTCTATGACCTGAAAGTATCTAGAAGTCTTATAAGCACAGACACTCATTTTTGTTGTGTGCCCCTGTGCAACAGTGATTGCTTGTATTAAAACATACATAGGAGATTAAATTCCAAAAATGATCTTCACCATGATTGGTTTTACGTAGTATTTGGATTGGAGCGAAGCACTGATACATGGAAGACAGTGTAGACTCAATGTCTCAATTCATGCCTTAAGGTTAAATTGGTGCATATAAGTACCACTTAATCATTTTCACTAGCTCAGAATCTCACATACCATGAAATTAATTTTTCAGTTGATCCCTCACATGAATGATAACATTATTTTTTTCCCCAAGATAATGGTTTACACCTTACACATCTATTCTATTTGGCTAGACTATGAAATATATGACAGTCTTTTTGCTGTTTGTTTTAGAAAGTAATATCTTTCAATCATTTTTTAAAAATTAGTGACAATGCAAAAATTCCAAGTCAATGCAAGAGGATGTCTTCAGTCATTGACAACTGTTCTAAGCTTTCAATCACCAGAGGCTGATTGAAAAGCATAGATCATTATGACCTCACAATGTTTTTAATGAGGAAATCATTACATCATAATGAAAAACAACACATTGCTCAAGTTCGTGTTTGAGCGAGGCTAAATGGCTGTCTCCTGGGAACCAGGGACTCTGAAGAAAAATGAGAGTCCTAGTAGGTAATGAGCTGAGCATGAATTCCCATTGCCATTGTGAAAAACACCTGCAGAGTCCTTCAATGTATGAACTGGAGGCTATAGAATAGGAGCAGAGAGAAGATGTTTTCTTTCGTGTGGCATGATTTGACTGCTTCTGTAATACTCTATGTAGCTATAATACCCAGAATCCAAAAAGAGATTGATGAAAGTAAAAAACATTTGAAGAAGACTTATGAGAAGGATTTGAAAATATACCATTCCAGAGAACAATTTGAGGTTTTCAGAGAGCAGATTAAAAGGCAACTCAAGTTTAAATATCTAAGAAAAATAAATTTGCTTGTAGAGTCTTCAGACTAGCAAAGGAAGATTGAAAAAAAGATTCAAAGACACAAGACTGAAACAAGATAGAATCATACCAGATATGAATATGATGCCTGTAATTTTTATGTGACTGTAATTGACCACTGACAGTTGGAGTCAGAGAACTTCATTGATATTGGACAATTAATCTGTAAAGGAATATTTAGAGAGGAATCAACTGCTTGTGGTTAGCAGTGGGCATAGTCTTTCTGAAGGGAATAAAAAAAAAGTCTGTTCTCTAGGAAGCATGAAAAAAATAGAGACAGGAAGAGAGAGGTTATGTTTAAAGATGTAAGCTGAATTCATTAAAACTACAAACAGGAAGGTATGTTCTCAACTTCAGTAACACTGTTCATTTTTCTGAAGAACTGATGGAAGAAATGCATGTTCTTCATAGACCACAGTTGGGCAACAACGTTTTTGTGATGAAACCCAGAATGCACTTAATACTGCTGTGGAGAAGAGATGTAAACATGGATGATACATTTAAAAGAAGTCAAACCAATGTTTTATAAGGGTTTAACTGAAGTCAAGGAGGAGTATTCTAGTTATGTTCAAATATCAGGTTATAAAGAGGAGAAATTCTGAGGCAGAGAAAGAAGCCATCACCACTCAAGACATGCAAATACAGTCATGGCACTGGGAAGATGAATAATGAAATGAAGGGAGTAACCCAAAGGAAATGAATGTTCCACAGTGTGCAACAGGAACATTAAAAGAGAATTAGTCTTTAGCAGAAGAAATGCAAAGAGAAGGAAGAATAACTTTTGTGGTGTGATGTACACAGAATTGAGGATTATATCGGTCTGGTACAGGATACATAAATTTCCATTGTTTCCTTAGGAAAGCCTATATTGAGGCCTGAAACTACAGGTAGTATATGATGATTCACAGTCTCAAGAACTCTACTTCAGTTTCCCTGAAGAAGAGAAAAGTTTTACGATATTCTGTGTTTTTAATGAACATAATTTTGACCAGGCACTGTGTTTAGCTTAGAGTGCATTTTATTGCAACGCACTGTCATACCTATTATCGTGTACAGTTCAAAAGGTACTTGCATTTTATAGTAAATTCCTCCAAAGTTTATGAATATTGGATTGTCCTGATTGTGGTTTTGTTTTTATGTCAAGACTTGTAAATTTTTAGTCTCATTACCTTTATTCAGCTGCTGCTTTGTGATATTTGTTCTTAGTTTTCATAAAAAATATTTTAAAACTTCTTTATATATACAAATATATTCTTTTTTTAGTTACAAATAGTCATTGTATATCTCTTGACTTGCCTTTACACTGGCAGCTTTTGTAGTAGACATCCTGTATAGGGTATTCAGTTTATATATGTCAGATCCTCAAGGGCCATGGCTTTTGCCAGATGAAGCACTTTTGATTTTGAGGCTGATGAAACACAGTGCTATTATTGATCTGTGCATGACACAGCTTGTCTCTCTGCTGGCAGAGTGTAGCAACATTTATCCAGGAATTTGTGAAATGTCACTCGGATCATGTTCATAAGGTAAACTGTGCAAAAACCAAGATCCAAGCTGGGAATCCACGAGGAATTGGACGTGACTGTCTTATTCCTTCGTCCTATCTTTCTAGGTCAGCGAAGTGGTATTTGTTAAAACAATGTCTGTGTTTTATATTAGGTGTTGAAGAAAGTATGATTATCACTAGGATCACCCTGTACAATGTAGTCGTACTGTTGTTTTACTCTGGTTTTTAGGTCACTTGGGAAAACAAGATTTTAGGTCTGTGAGAGTGATCTAAACATTGCAAGTCTGTAGTTTCTGTTCTGTTTGTAATAAAATGACATTTCCTGTACAGCTCCAACCAGGAAACTCTGCTTATATTCTCTGAAGAATTTAACTTTCCTTGCTTCACTTTGCCTTTAGAGATGTGTGGCAATATATGTTTATCATTCATATCTCAGTAAGCAATAGTGGTCAGAAAGGGTGTGTGACTGTTTTTACACATAAACCAGCCAAAATTCTGTTATTTACATGTTTTGTTTCTTTATAAATTATGATTGAAAAAGACTCTGCATTTTTGTTAGTATCAAAAGCATGTAATGTAAAAAATACTTAAAACGAAGGCAAATAATAAAAAAGCAAGCTTCCATATGCTACTTACCTATTTGTGAAGGGTCAAATGTGACTTTTCCAGACATTTTCATAAGTAGTATTTCAGCAATAGACTTGCTGTTATCTGCAAATGGATGTTGTACCTTCTTATTTTAAAAATTTGCTTTAAAATGTAAAAAAGACACAAAAAGCTGCAATTATTAATTTTCCTTTTCTGTTTCTAAAGTGGTTATAACAGCAACAATTTGAAAGTTAGCCATGAAGGAAAAAAATAATTATTGTGATACTTGCCAACATTTTTCAATTTTAAACATTAAAAACTTTAGAAAAGTCTCCAGATCATTTGATTTAAAAATGAGTTACTAGTTAAGGCAAGAAGAAGCAGGTTTTATTGAAGTTAAAGGTTTGGGTTTGGCTATCTTGGGATTTTTCCCAAGTACAGCAAGTATTTTCTTTTATTTCTGTAAGGTAATTTCTGTAATTTGAATTCCACAAGAGCAGATCAAGATTTAAATGAAATACCACTTGTGAATGACCACTGAAATGTACTTAGTCTCTGCTTTTTAAAATGTTTTTCCCATGTTTTTACATAAAAATATAGTAAGCGAAGAGAGGAAAAGTTGTTGTTGGTCATGAAAATGTATTTGCATACGTGGTGCATATATTTTTACACATTATCCCTCCCTTTACAAGATTGACATGTGAGATGCAAATTCACGATTTGTGGAAAAAGGTAAAATTGCAGATGGTTGGTTTTTAGGGGGGGGTTGGCTTGTGGATATGTGTGTTTATTTTGCAAAGGTCCACAGATTGGGCAAATACCAATGTCTGTTTCTGAGGAACATGAAGATGGTATTGCATAGCATGAAGGCCACCTACTTGTCGAATCTACTGCTCTTCATAGTAGAACTGTTGCCAGCTTTTCAGGTATTATTTCTTGCAAAGAGTGTCACAGAGGACATTTATTTTGCTACTTAGCAATGTCAAGCCACGCTGTGAAATAGCGTGTCTTGTTTTGCGCACCACACATAAAATACACATATTGGAAGAAAGGAACAAGAAGTATAAGAAGTTTTGAACATGTTAACTATGAGAAAAAATTGAAGGACTATAATGAATGAAATCTATAAAGTAACAGATCAGTGGTAAAAACTGAAGGAGTGTAATAGCCACCTTTGGATGTTTAAAAGATTATTTAAAGTTTAGTGGTCAGTTTGTGCTTCCATCTCCTTTAAGGAGAATAGATTTAATTTTTTGGGAAAGGTGATTTAAATATAAGGTAAATTTTCTCTCTGAGAGCACTGAAGAACTGCAGAAGGCTGCCAGGAGAATCTTCTTTTTTTTGCACATGTGCTAGATTTAAAATGTATTCTTGACATCATTACCAGTCTTGCTCTTGTAGCAATTAATTTTTTTGTCCTCATTCTCAAGTAGAAGGACTTTGGTTTTTTAGGTAGCTAGCACAAGAAAAATATCTTAATACTGAAGAGTTTGAACAATGGAACTAGCAACTAGTCCTTGCAAACTTCTCCTTGGACACCAAGTTCTCCTTTTCTTCCACGAAGCTTATTACTCGTTGGTTTCTAGTAAGGCGTATCAATGATCAGAAAACAGGACCATAACAACATCTCCCGCATCTTTTCCTTGGGGGAACAATGTCAGAAAGAAACGTATTTGGTCCTAGAGTTATTTTGAACTCCTCCAGATTTCAGAAGTGGAATCTTCTCTTTCACCAGTTCAGCACTTAGGTCTTCTGCAAAGCACCAGGTTCCTGTGTTTGAACCTATTTCCTTACCCATTCCACACTGAGATTTCTTTGTCTAGTTTATTGCACAAAGGGAATTGGCATTTTTGTTAGAGCTCTCATCTTACTCCAACTTTCTCTTTCCCACAATCCCTTGCTTAAGCTTGCATGTTCAAAGTTAGTGGTGGTGCTCTGTTGTCCTGACTACTTCCTTTTACCACAGGAAGAAACTTCAAAAGACACACCCGTAGTCAGCAGTACAAGTGGGAAGAGTACAGCCATTCTCACCACTTCACCAAGGAAGATGCATGATCCTTCAGACTGCATCTGATTTTTTTTGCAGGGAGGTGTCTTTCTGGGCATAAAGGAAGAGGAGTCAAATACTAAGGCATCTTCAAGAACAGTAGAAAAGGGAAATGTTACAACTAAGACTGCTTCTGAGAGTAAAAAATGGTATCTGGTAACTACACCTGTGATTTCTTTTTAAAAATGGTTCTCTACAGCATTCCCTCCTTGGGATTGTCCTCATTTTTCTGTGCCTTAGACCCCAGTTGCTGCAGACAATGTGTACTGGCTCACAGAATTCTTTGGCATCCCTACAGAAGTCAGACACTAATACTCTCCTTGTAACCAAAGGGAAGGGGTTTTGTGGTTTTGATGCCATGTTTGTTTGCCTGAAGTGCCTGGACCTCAAGGACTCAGTTACAGCTTAGAGGAGGTAGAAGGATGTTTATACTTCCTTACTAATGCTTTGCACCTTCTGGTTTGTAGTTGTTTCATTGTCAGTTCATGAGGTAATTGTGGACTGTTCCCATAGCTTATGTCATGTGCAGGTTTATTTTGCAATACTTCAGGCTACCTTTGATACCTAATGTGGCAAGAGCTTCATTTTCTTTTTCAATAATGGAGACTGTATGACTAACCATAACATGTCTCACAAGATTCACAGGCACTTGGGAAAGGATTTACTCTTTGGTGGCTGAACTGGTCTGCCTGTGCAGAGTTTTCTATTCATTCATAGATTCAGAAGTGGTCTTCAGGGTATTATGTACACCAGAGTGAAAGGTGTGACTTTGGTTATACTCCTATCTCATTGAAGCAAGCAGAAGAGAATGAGGGAGGTACTAAGAGACAACAGCTGTAGGTCTGGTTCAAGCTGCGACATCAAATTGCAGGGACTAGGCACAACTACAATGTTGTCCTCAAACTGTTCAGGTATGTGGAAATAATTAATTGCCTAAATGAGCCATAATATTGATGATAATTGCGATAAAGGGAAAGTATATTTCATTTTATAAATTAGGCTGAAAACATGGCTTTTTCTTGTGATGGTCTCTTCAGCTATTTAATGTGTAATGTAAGGAATACTTTACCCTAAACTGTTCATTTATACCTGTAATTTTAGCAAGGGTTCCAATGATAACATAAATTACAAATTAAAGATAAGACTGTGGGGGTTCATTTACAAGAATCCAGGGAAGAATTACCACTTTAATTTATATGCAATACATTGTAGAGGTAATTTTTAAATGCAACTCATGATTTTGAAAAATATCCCTGTCTTGGCATCCTCCCCACCATGTCTGTCATCAGCTTCCTCATACCTCTCAGACACAGCTAGAAAAATGCCTTTATTTTCTTATATAAAAATGTAAATACTACATATTTGTACAGTATCACCTTTATGTGATTAGAAAAATTTCAAGTTTTTTACCATTTTTTCCAAATCTTTGTTGTATATTTATATTTTTGTCCTGCTCTATGAGAACATTGAACTTTTCCAGTAATTAAGTTTGTTAATCAGCTTTTGTTGATACCTGAACCAGTTACAAATCAGATGTTTAAATACTTATATAAAATTAAATACAGAGCTGTCTTCATAAATTTTGTTCCTTGAATATTGCAACCCACTTCTGAGAATACCTCTGAGGTATATATTTCTAAGTAATTTTTAGCCAAAATACTTACTTGGCTTCCTCAAACCTTTGTATCTTTCAGACATGTTTTCTGTAAGTTGACCGAAAATGGTCTTTAAGAGTTGAAAAGTTGAGATTTAAGCAAAGAAAAACAATATATAAAGAGGATGCTAGACTACAGGAGATGGAACAGCTTTCCTACAAGCACAGAATTCCTGCCCACTTACACTTGAGATGCAGAAGTATTTTCAGTAGAAAATGGTTCACTCTCTAAAACAGATGGAAGTGAGGAGAGGTTAAATTAATATTTCACCATTCTTTCAGCTGTTTTGTTTCTTTCTTACTTATCTATTCTTTCAAAAAGAGTTTTAATTTTTAAAGATATAAAGCTCTATGCTTTGGAAATAAGCAGGTAAATCAAAAGAAAGTTTAAAAACAGTCTTTAAAATAGCATTTTCATTTTGGTTTCTCTCTATTTTATGTGAGTTATATGGAAAACAGATGGAAGCATTATTAATTTTTTCCCCCAATGAGTTTTAGTGCAGCATATTTGTGTGTGTTATCTGAAACATATGAATACTTAGTATTGCTGCTGTTAAATTTGTAATGAGTTGTAGGGATTGTGAAATTCCCTGACTGGCTCTCATGCAAGTAGTTCATTTGCAGTACTTAGATGTGTTAAGATTAAGCAGGGGGAATATGGCAAGCACTATCCCTGACCCTAGATGAAAAATTCAAATTTCTAGCTTTATGAGTTTGCCCCAACTCTTGTGTTTGTTGAAAATCAGATAAATACTGTGCAACCCTGCAAAAAAACTTGCAGTAAAACCTGGTCCTAACTATAAAAGATTGCATGGATTTAATGTTTTAATGTCTTACATTGAAAATTTTCTAGTAAGTGCAAAGACGTGGAAACCTTGGGGCAAATTTTATGCATTCAATGGAAGTCTTTGCTTATCTATAGCAATACTTGATATGCACAGGCATGTTAGGTGTTGGAATACCCAAGTCATCTCGTATTTGTTCAAATAGCAATGGTGGGTACATGGAAACATTGGTTTTGGACTTCAGCCACATCTTCCCAACTGGCTTGCTATAACATTCAGATATTTTCAAGTGTGACAAAGTGTTGTGAAAGGTTATATTTTCATTTTTAAGTTAATTATAGTAAAACATATTTTAATGTACGGTGTTGTGTATGGGTAGATATGAATACTACAAATGTGTTAAACTAAGTATGTAAGATGCAGTATAGTATACTGTAATCTTAAATATTCTTTTAAAGAAATACTGTTTTTTTAAGTTCTATAATTTTTATTCAGAAGTGCTAAGGCCTTTAGGCAAGGTCCTGCACATCTGTATATTCTGCCAGCTTGCATCTCCACATTGGAAACTCAATCCCTACAAAAATTAAAGCACACAGTTGTGATCATATAATTGATCATGATTAAACTACTTATATAAGTAATGTTACATACACAGTTAATAGTCCTTATATTCCTTTGAAATTTGAAGGAAGATGGAGCACTGCATCTGCTTTAGTACGAAAGCAAGATAGTGTTCTTAATATCTACAGAAATTAGGCATGGGCTACAGCAATATTTACTCATACAGAGACATGAAATGAAAGTGATAGAAAATGCAAGCTAAAATGGAATTGCTCCAGGTCAAAACCCTTGTCTTTGAATTGGTGTTGTCATTATACAGATGGCACGTTTGAGAAGCATTTTCATCATATTAATGTTGCCTTTATTATTACTAAGTTTTTTCTTACTTTCTGTAATTTATTTGAAAAATCATTGATTGCGCAATGTGCAGTTCTGTACTAAGGCTTGCCTGTTGTTTATAACAGCATGTGATTTCTTGGAGAATTGGGCCCAGAGTATATTACTCCAATTCATTTATACATGTGTGGTATTATTATTCTTTACAAAAAGAAGATGACAAAACACAATTTCAAATGGACTAATCTGCTCTGATTTTATTGATTTTATTTCCATGTTATTTCATAAGATGCCATAGCCAGATCAAATGCTGTAATACTAAACTTCTATAAGTTGTAAAATAAATTTAGTCAAAAATTAGCTATAAAATAACTGAATTAAAATTACAAGAAAAACATTTGTTTATGAAGTGGTATACAGTAAATAGCCCCTTATAAACAATGATTACTCTGATCAATATTAGCGCATGATTAAGAAGACATTCAAAGACTTTGATAAGAGCCTTTGTTAGTGATTACAACAGTATTCCAAATAATAGCTGAATTTATAATTTGCATGTGTGAAAGGGCCATTCTGTAGATAACAGTGTAAACATTGCTTTTATAAAGCTGATGAACTGCAGTTGTGTTACAGTGACATTATCCATAGGGTAACTATGTTTTTTCTTTAGGAAAATACTTGAGATGAGAAATATACCTCTTATCTGCATACTGATATCTGTATTTCTCTGCTGGGAACTAATTTAAACACTTCATGAGAGATTGACATTTTCAGTGCCTTAAACATCCTTAAAAGCTGCTTTGTTCATTGCAAGCCATATTTAGTATGACCTCATAATAATGTAGCACACCTCAAGTGTCATGCCTGTCTTTACTATGCACATTGGAGCTGTGTTCATCTATACTAGACAACTGCACTTCAAGGAAAGATTATTTTTTTTTCTTGATAGGCAATTAGCAGTAATTAGGAAGATTCACTTCAGTAAGATGTCAACATGAGATTGTTTAAAAAAGTTGAATGTCAGTGGCTTTAAAAGACTTTTTTTTTTTCCCTGACACGTAGGTATGGCATGTGAAACATGAAATGTTAATTTAACTTTTCTGCTTATTATTCATGCACAATATTATTTTGTCATTCAGATACTACACTGACAGAGTGCAAAGGGTGTTAAAATAGTGCTGCTAGAATAAAAAGAGGATTAATCTACCATTGGCCAATTAGCCAAAGGGTACTTAATGGTCTCTAAAGGCTACTGAAGTCTAACAACTAGCTAAAGCACTGGCAAAAAGTCCTCTATATTACCTTCATTTACTTGACATTTTGTGAAACAGAGTCAGCTGCTGATAACTGCATTTGGCTGAAAAAAAATTATAACAGAGTGATACAGTAGATTTTACTAAAATTTCAGAAGGATAAATGACAACTTCTACATTTTAAACTTTTTTTTGCTTTTGGGGGCCTTTGTTTCAATTTAGGTATAGGATACTAAGTCACAAAAGACAACTGTTTCGTATTTTGTCTTCATGTCTGGAATACTAAATAATCAACCACTTAAAGTACTTGCATGAAAAAAACTTTCACTGAGGATTTGGAGTTATTTGCCTTTTTCTCTATATGGTCATATTAAGTATGCAGCACAGTTGGTGTTTTAGTCTGGTATATATCTTTTCAAATTTTCAGACCACTACCTACCATCTTTATTAATTTTAGCTTTTTTTTCTGTGACTGATCAGACAGAGGTAGGATTTGATTCAAGAGAACAAAACAGGGTCAAGGTACATTAGTGGGATTGACTCAATAAATTTTGCCTTGAATATTGTAAATAAATTTATCATTATGTTATAATAACATTTGATAGACTGTGTAAAATCGTAAATACCTAACTCTGTGCCTGCAGATATGCTTTCAAAAGTTTTTCATGGTTTATATGTGCAACAAGTACTGCTTATCTTGTATATTTTTCATGATCAAGCTAAAGCAGTGAGAAAACAGCATTCTATTTAAAACCTTCGGATTAGCAGTGTTAGATTTTAAAATAGATCTTGGTACAGGAGCTATGCATATAGCAAATGTATTTTATTACCTACTGTAGCAAGGTTTCTTAGAGAAAAGAAAAAGGAGTACTGCTGACTGCAGGTTTTGTACAGATATCTCTATGCACATTGTAATTTTTTCATCTGCCAGGATTTTAGATTGGGATTTAGCAAATATGATTTTTACACATCTGAGGATATTTATATTGGTTATAGTTAGATTACAAAATGAGTAGTAAAATAAGGTTATGCCACAGCTTAAAAAGGGTTTCAAGAATACCTGATTTACGTCATATTTTGTAATTTTGCCTCAAAATACATTCTATATAATATATTCTGCAAATATAAATGTATGGGATCAAGTACAGCAGTGGCAGTGCAGTGACAGCCAGTACCAATAGAAATGTCATTTTCATACATGCCAGTTGCAGTAGGATGGTGACTCTGCTGTAAACTGAGCTGGAAGCTCCTTACAGGATTATTGTGATGCCGAGGAGCAACATGCCGTTCCGGGAGCTTTTTACATTAATCCACTGGTCCTTCCACGTATCTGTCTTTCTGAGCAGAGAGCTTGTGGTAAAAAGCCTTGCTGAGTCACTGGAAGTTTTACATGGGCTACATCGCAACTGAGATTTCATCACTTACCCCTTTGTGTACAGCAGAATAGAGTGTCATGGGTATACCAGGAGCAAGGACATTAAGATAGATGGATGTTAAAATATCGAACCTATAAACATCTGCTAAGTCAAAACACTCTGGAGGAGGTGCAGCAGACAAAGGCCGCTACATTGTGGAGGAACAGCAGTAGCCTGCCTTTACCAACATCTGGTCTAGCTTGTGTTTAAGATTCTACCTTTCATCCTGGTGACCTCTTCCCCTGGAGTAAATCCTTTTTGCTCTGTCGCTCAGGATTTGCGTGCCTGGTAGTGCACACAGAAAAACCCCTCTGTGTCTAAAAAAGAAAAAAGAACAGAAGACTTGACCTAAAACTTAGAGAGTGCTGAGGGACAGCAGAGCAATGAACTAGCTTCTTAAGTAAGTAAAGGCAAGGAGTATCTTTTAGGCAAGATACTCTTAGCCACGGCAAGGAGGCTGTTTTTCACATCTTACATAGATTTATATAGAAGTTTCACATATCCTTTCAATATACTGCAAATAGAAGAATAATGCAATAGAATTATCACCCCTATAACACCATTTACATTGTCTCCAGAGCTCTTAAGAGACAGCCTTCTTGATATCTCTCATTGCAATTGTGTGTCTAAGTCAGTTTTTGCAAGTTGGGGGGTGTTTGTCTTGTCCTATGAAAGCCCTTTTTTTTCCCCATATATTTTGGGGAATGTGGCCACAGCAATCATGGCATTTTAGACCAGATGCATTTTGGCGGCAGCAGTAGCCTAAGAAACTTCTGGGAATCACAAGCAATCTTGGGCAGATATGGGGGCATTTCTAATTTTTATCAGAGATACTGATCTAGCTATGATTTCTTATTTATTTTCTTTTTATGAATAATTTATTATAGAGACACTGAATCATGAAGTTCTGCATGTAGAAATACTGGACAAATTAACCTAATCCTTCTGTCTTTCTATACTGCTACTACTGTTCTTTGCTTATTAAAATAGCCTTCATTTTGTCTTTTACTCAGACGTATTAATTGCGAGGATAATGTATCAGATTAAGGAATAGCCAGTTAGAAAATACATTAACACTATTTATCTCTTCTTCAATAATGACAATGGATGCAGAAGAGAATGGAAAGGTTATCCCCTTTACAGTTTTTAGATACATATGCAAACTGCACACTGGATTTCATAAATGCACTTAAGTGTGAAATACTGTTAAGAGTTTTAACTTTAAATATAGGATGCATTTTCTTGTATCCATGATACTTTTTTAAGTTAATGCAAAATCTACAAGCATTCTCATGTCATTCATAATGGGAATAAACATGACCATAAGCTGTTTTTCTTTTATGTGGATATACGTGTGATCTTTAAATGTTTGGTATGGAAGTGTATGTGTATATAAACACATGTATATGAAATTTTTTTTCTAATAACAGTATAAAATCTATTTTTTAATTAAATAGTAAAATGCTTGGAAATAGAACAATATCTTTAACCTTCTCTCACCCATGGTGTTTTTGTGTACCAGCATATAATCAGGCACACATTTAGTCAGTTCAAGCTGCGGTATCTTCTCCAGTTTCTTATCAGGATTTTTCACAAAGGAAATTTTTTCTGCCCTTTGAGGGATTTCAATACCATTTTGTATAATTGTTCCTTATGTTAAACTACCATATTACAATCTTCTTTGGAATAATAAGATAGCACTGTAGTTACCCTCTTAAGGAGCAGAGAATTGTTAGGCCATTAGTGGCTTTCAGCTGACTACAGATTCATGAAAGTTAACCACTAGCATGAAGATTATTTCAGTTCCCCTTTTTGCAGAACATCATTCAATATTATTTAAATTAAAACAAATATTTTATTTGAAAGAGTACCTCTATATAGAGTACTGTGAAATATGTTGTTACAAAGATTTAGTATGTCTTGTCAGTTTTCGATCAAGTGCAACAAGATTGAGAGTTTGTTTGCATGTTATTTATTTGAACTAAATCCCTAACAAGTCTCGTCTGCTAATTGGACTTAGCATTTATGTTGCTAAATGAGAAGCGTTTTGGCTGCAGTATAGGGTGGTAAGACCTACCCAGTGGAATAAACAACTAACATCTGTTATCCTGTCCTGCTCCAGCTTGGCTTTTTTACCACTTAAGTACCTCAGCCCTAGAGTCAAGGTTATGGAATATGTGCTTCTCTGGCTATGGTGCATATATGTGAAAGAGAAGAAATAACACAACATGAGAAAAGACCAGCCAACCAGAAGATATTTAGTGCAGCTGGTCCACTTTGCTTTAACCTCTACAAGCCCTACGAATACAAAAACAAAAGCCAAGAGAAGTATGCATGTATTGTAGCAATTGTCAACAGAGCAATTCAAGTGAGCTTACAGTGGTCATCATTAAAACAGATTTGACATTTAACCACCTTTAATACACATTGGTGTCTGAGACACCTTGGTATTTCTTCATGCTGTGTGTAGAAATAATTTCTGAATCCCAGAGAGACTCTAAGTAAACAGATTTCAACGGTAACTACTATTACAGTTTTGTATGATGATTTTTGCCTGTCATGGTGAAAATAGTAATGTGTTCAGTCTTTTTAAAAAATTGCTTGTTTTTAATGTTAGTTGACTTCTCTTTCCTGCCAGATTTGATCTGTGCGTGGACTAGAGAATTCAACCAACAGCTATGCAATGTAATTAAAGATAATGTATACTGTTTCATTCTTCTTGAATTCTGAACCAGAGAAGCATCTCATATGATCAAGCAGAAATATTTTTAGGACGCAACTGTGCTTGTTTCTTCTGTTTGTAAAACAGGTGTTGACCTCCAACCTGGCCAAGTGGCAACAGGAGAAAGAAGATTTAGAAGAAAAACTGAAGTTGAGAGAACATCTGTCTCAAACTGCTGGCAAGAGTGAAGCCACACCAGCTCCTTCAAAGAACATTGATTTAGAGATGAAACAGCTGCAGTGCAAACTAAAGGTGACAGAAAAGATTATCTAGTGGTGATGATTATTCGTATGAACAGTATTTTGTAACTGGGTCAAGCATATATACGTATGCTTAGATATACATATCGTTTATATATCTTAGACAATGATTAGCAAGTTAAGTGTCAACAACCTTTGTTGTTAAGTAGAAATGTAGTCATACGCAGGAGAATTAAAAGTTACAATAAAAACAATTTTTGCAGATCAAATTGGCCAGACAGGGTGGCTTGCTTGGGTTTTTAAACAATGATTAAATGCATCTTATTGGAAAGCGCTGTGGAATTACTTCAATGAGAATTGTGTTGATTCCTTGGCTCCTTTAAGAAGGATGTAAGCAATAGCTATCTGTGAAAGGGGAGCATAGAATTTGGGCTGATGGGGCAGCTCATGCAATGTAACAGTGTTATGTTACTTACATGTTACTACTGTTTTTGTCTTCAAAGAGATGATTCTTTTTGTATTTGTATTTTTGAAGATTAGCTGGTAGAAATATACTAGCTTATTGATGATTTACTTTTTCAGTCTCCAGTCATTCTGTTACCTGTGGATGATGTAGATGCTGGACTGTGTTGATCTGAGAGCTTTCTCAGCAGGTGGCCTGCCTCAAACATACTAATTCTTCCTCTCTTCTCACTAGAGGAAATATATGTGCAATAGAGTGCCTGAAGGTTGTTTTTTTCCATTATTTTGTGTTTAATATTTGAGGAAAGAGAAAAGGTCAAAATGGTACAGCTTTTTGCTGCTAGAAGAAATGGCACACTAGCAAGCCAGCTGCCAAAGGATCAACGAGAAGAAAAGGCCATGTTACATGAGCAATGTAACTGACTCTGGCTTTGAGTACTGGGTTAGCTGTGCTAGCACAAGAGGTGTGGGTAGTGCTCAGACCTCTTAGCTGCTGATGTTAGTCGTGGTATTACAGATCTCGGCTGTAGCACACTGGATGTGCAACATCTAAATTCAGGGATTAGTAAAGGTAGGTCACATTGATAACGAGATGAGGGCAGCAGGGAGTAGCCATGAAAAGGCACATAATTTAATCTGCTTTAATTATGAGAAAGAGACCTTGAAACCATAGATGCGGACTTCTTGAGTATTTTAGATTTGGGTTTGACTAATCTTCTTCTGTTGCTGGTGAGTGGTAATTTCTGTTAATTAGGGTTGTTCCTTTTATATGAGTGTCCTCATTATCCAGAAACCTAGTAGTCAATTGCCTATGAAAGTAAGATTTTTTTTTTTCTTTTGTAAAATACTCTTTAAGAGTAACACATGTTGGAAGCTTACTTTATTTGTCTGCTATATGTGAACTGCAAAATATATTGCTGAAAAAATCAAAGTTTTTTTTGTTTCTGCAGCAGAGGAAACGTTTAGCAAACATATATACATCTGATGCCAAAAATACTAATGTGAGTTTTAATTAATTCTTAAAGATGTAATGCATTTTTAAGGTAAAAAATAAACCATGTATGCAAAACTACATTTAGGATAAACATAGTCTGTGACCCCAAATCCAGATTAGTAGAGTAAATTCACTAGTTGCTGTATTAGATGAGAGTTTTGACTATAACGGCCTCAAAAGCTACTTACATCAAGTTACTGCAATTTTTAGCCATATTTTGACCTAATAATTTTTCAAAAATTTAAATCTTGCAAGTCATTTTTAGCAGAAGAAATTGGCAAAAGTTGTCAACTATTGTTCCAGGCTATCTCTCATACTTAAAAAGGAGATACAAAGTTATTCTCCTAAATGTCTGAATGTGGAAGCAGCAAAAGCTTTCCTTATAGCTCAAAATATCAAAGTACCTGGTTTTGTTAGTTCATTTTTTTCTCAGAGCTATCTTTCTATTGGTTTTTTTTATGTTGCATATAATGACTTCTTGTATCTTTGCCAATAGGAAGAAATGAGTTAAGTGTGGATGGTGAGTTTGGAAGCAAAATACCATACACATATGACTTTGCCTCTGAGCATGTGCAAAGGCCCACCTAAGTGTTCAAATTCGTAACTGATGTGCAAACCATGTAACTGGGTGCTGTGCTTCATGCTGATGAAGCTCAAGCTCAACAAACAGGTCTCAGGAAACTTAGGAATATTCTGCTAGCATACATCATTTTAACGATTTTCTGGTTATACCTCACATTATAATAATAGTAAATAGACTAGACAAGTTATTAAGAACAATATTTTACATCTAACTATACACACAAGAATATATACTCCCCCTGAGGTGCACAGAGTTATGTACAATACTCCCATTAATGTTAATAGGCGTTACAAGTCTGCATTGAGCAGAGACATTCTCCTGAAGTATCTTTGTTTACAGCATGCCTGATCTGTTCCCTTATTGTGTATAGATAATGAGTAAAAACCTTTAGAACAGTGGCTGAACCTGCATGCATATATGCACATATACATGTTGTGCATATGCTTAACACATATGTATCTTTTGGCATTCTGAAATCTCTATATGCGATATGTTTGAGCTGCCATTTTCAGCAATGCCATTCAATGCATATGCTCAGATTGCTAAAATGGCTACTTAGTTAAATTTCATATTTTTATTTCTGTAGAGTGATTCAGTTGTTCTGTATTTAAATCTTGGGTAGATTATCTATGTGTTTGCATGAAGGGATTGAGGCTTTTTTTACTTTCTACTATATCCAGTGAGGAAAGGACAACTGTATAATTCTCCTTCACTGGAATTACACATGCCTGAAAGTTACAATTGTACCTTTTTCTTATTGAAATGTAGGCTTTGTGTCAGTATGGCCGAACAGAAATGTTCAAATGAAGTTCCAATTTTATTTCTCTGTGTTTCTGTTACCTTTTCAGCTGACCATGCTATGCAAGAGAAAATGTGGTCCTGATAGGTACACTGGACTTGCAAGTGTCCTGGGGAACATCTACTAATCATACATTATTAGAGCAATGGAAAAATACTGATTTTGATCACATTTTCCAAGGAATGTACTTTTTCTTAAGTGTTGCTAGAAAGTAAAAATGCTCCTTTTGTACCAATTAATTTCTAAGATGACTCAAAATATGTGGAAGTTTACACAACTCATTATTTCAAACAAATTTGATGTTGACTGCGATAATATTCAGTCTGCTTTATTTATATTTTAATATTTTTCAATATAGAAATCGAATAATGAAATCACTAAGCAATTGACCACCATTAAGTCACTAAAAAACGAAGTTCAGGAAAAAGAAGAACGGATTCGGGGACTACAGGCAAAGTATGTTTACTCTTCTATCCATTGTGTTTGGTGCCACCCAGTGGCAGCTGTGTAATTGTTAGAACATTAACCATTCTTAAACAGGTTTTTAAGAGAATGCCCTATTCTTCTTTTTATTGCAGTCTTGCAGACTGTTACAGGGCTTTTTTTAGAAATGGGAGATTACATGCTAAAATTGCATTTTGTTTAAGCTGATGAGTGTTTAGTAGCTACAGCATCTGTATTGCAATACGAATACCTAAAATCAGAGCTCAGACTACGGTAGACTACTTTATTCTTGATGTAAGTCTAAATTAATTCCTTAGCATTGTTAAACACAGTCTTTCAAATACAATAATTCTTTGCCTAGGGGCTAAGAGTCATGTCAAGGTTCAGATGCTTAAACAGGATTAAATATCCAGTCTTATATTCATAAAAAGTTCAAAAGGATAGTTGTATTTGTTTCTATTTGAAATGATTAAGGTTTACTACTCATTTTGAAATTCATATGTATTGCTGTGAAGTATACAACTGAGATTTTTATTCTACCTTCTTTAACTGATACAATACTGTTCTTCAATTATATTACGATATAAACATAACAGATTAATATTTGTGTGAATTTCCTGCCTGTCCCAGAGTTTAACTCCTCTAACATTCTAATTTTTTTATTTGTAGAAAGAATGCAGTTTACTTATCTGAATTTAGTTCATTTCAGAAATAGAGAACTCTTAAAATTGTTGAATTGTGTACATTGTATATTTTCTGTTTCAAAATTAAACTGCATTTTTCCACCATAAGAATTAAATTTTAAATAGAGTTACTGGTTATCATGCTTCCTTTATGAAATGGATACTGTTTTTTCATAAAGTGTAAGATATAGTTACCAAAATAACATTAATAGCATAAATGTGAAATAGATGGAAGAAATTTTAAGATGCACTGTTTTCCTGTTTCATTTAATATGGTATTGACATGGTATCTACAGTGTTTTATTCCTGAACATATTACCATCACTCATTTTGCTTTCATTAAAAAAAAAACATCCGGAAGTCTGAACGTATTCAGGTATTGCTTATGTTTATATTTTAAATATTAATTTTTATCATAATGGTGGAGGCATTGTAGAAGGCATAATTTTGTCTTTGAACAGAGATTACTTTGTAGTGCATAAGATTTTCCTTGAGAAGTTTCTCAAAAATGATGATGTTATTTCTAGGTTTTGCAATTTTTAAGAATTATTATCTTACCTGACATATTATAGAGGTTTTTAATGTATTTCTGTGTATTAGTTGGATGAAAGGAGACTTCCCTCTTTCACTTCCTTTTAAAAATAATTTTTAATAAAGTCGCATTTGCATGATACCTGCTTCAGACATCAAAGAAATATAATTGATAAAATTTTGTGTGTTCAACCGTTTTTTTGCCTTTTTTTGATAATAGCTTAAGAAGTATTATTATGATTTCAGATCAGACAAGTTGGAGCATAAACCACAGTAAAAAGCAAATCACAAATAAATTGCATATTTAGAAATAGTTCTGTATAATAAGAGACTTGAAACTCTGTTTAATGGTCGAGAATAGGGTAAATTGCAAGAATTGCATCTGCTTTTATTAAAAAAAAATTCTAAAGCTAGAGGAATGATAGTTTGCCTACTGCATTTATACTTTTTAGTTGTTTAAAATAGTTGCTTGCTAACAATATCTTCTAACAGTGACACGCAGTGTGACTTCTTCCATTCTAGGATTTCTCAGTTGGAGAGGGACCTTAATATGAAAAGACATTTAATAGAAGACTTAAGGTCTCGTGTAAAAGCAAATCAAGAAAACGAGAAAACGTCTAATGAAACATTAGAAAGTCTTGAGAGAAAGGTATTTCTTTCTTGCTGTTGATAGTTTTAGGAAAAGCGAAAGCTGGTGGATTTGCAGAAGTTATTTCAACATGCTGTGTATGTTAAATCAATATATTGCTTTAAGCAAACAACATACAGTTAGTTTAAGGGTGTAATTCCCTCCACTGTAATTTGTATGAAATCAGTATATAGTGATAGCTTGGATGGATTCAGCATAATTTAATGTATGTTCATAAGAGGTGTAATTAAATATTAAAGTATTCAGAACACTGAGTTGCAAGGACATGCTGTAAGTAGTGAGATTTAGTTTTATGCACTGTAAATTCCTAAAATACTGCAGACCTCAAACAAACGTGATTTTATATGACCTATGCTAATGAAGTCCATGTACCTCTCCTGGCTATAGTAGTTAAATGCTTTAATACATCAATCTGTTTTCTACTGCAATGTTATGAATGATTCACAGTTCTTAGCTTAATGTAGTTCTGTCTGGGTAGGTAGAGCTTAATTTTTATAGCAAATTATTTTCTCCTGCAAAATTCCAGGTTGATTTCACTGAAGCTAGGATAACTTGTATATCTTTTGGCACCTTTCTATATTATCCAACCAATTAAAGGCACTTTGGCCTTTAATACCATAAAAAGATTATGACATTTTGTTTTCTGTGAGGTTATGCAGCATATGACCCCAAAATAGAAATAAACAATTTACCAGTTTGCTTTTTTTTCCTAGAATGTGGGTGCTTGCTGAGTATCACAAGCACTGTCTCTGCATGCCGTCATATAGCACTTTCAGCTCTAGAGAGAGCTACTGTCTTACCCTCCATGCCAAAGATAAGGTGTTACTACGAAACATGCAGCCAGAGAGTGAGAGCATAAGCAAGCAAGGGAGCTAAAATATGAAATGAGCGAAGTGCCTGGTTTTGGTTTTAGATGAAAGATTTAGAACGGAACGATGTACTTTAATGCTGTTCCTTGAGTATTTTAAGCACTGCATTGCTCAGATTCCAGAAAATCAAATTCCATACATTAATTTGATTATTCCATGTGGAAAATCAACTTGATAAATTTTACATTATCTTCAGCAGAAGATCAAAGAAATTCCCTGTTACTCTATATTGTCAGGAAAACTTCGTGATTAATACTGTCAGGAGAGCTAAAGGGGTGGTTTTTTTAGGTCCTTCTCATTTTACCCCAAATCAGTGTTTGCATTCTATGGAAAAATGATAATAATTATCTAAGAGGCTTTACAGACTATTAATTTGTAGACAGTTAGAATTTTCTCAGCTGAGATTTAATTAATGTTTTTACCTCTGATAGAAGAAATGAGTGGAAGTTGTTGTTTGCTGCCTTTTGGCTGCGCTGTAACAGTAAAATATATATAAACAAACAGTTCTGCAAATGAAGAGCTTTTCTTTACACTTAATACAAATCAAGACTTTATGTAACAAGATTGTGTGCAAACTGATCTCTACTGGATCAGCAGTAGAGATTTATTAAAGACTAATTTCAGAAAAAGGTACTTAAATTATTTCTACAATACAGGTATGTTTATGCAATATCGGTAAGCATAGTTTTGATTTTATTTTAATTCTTAAGTTTTATATCTTAATAGTCAATTGTTCTTGGCCTTTCATTATTTCAGGTAAAGACACTGTCTGAAGACTGTTCAAACAAAAAAACTTCCATTGACGCACTGAAACAAAGACTTAATGTAGCCACAAAAGAGAAGTCTCAGTATGAGCAGATGTATCACAAGACAAAAGATGAGTTGGAGAAAAAGGTATATTAGAGTTGTGATGGCTCCACTGTCGAACTTTTTCATACATCACTTTCAAATAAAATATTGCAAGGTCATCAGCTTAGACTTTCTAAATACAGAAAGGGAAAAAAGAGGACTGTAATAGTAATGGGTTTCTCTGATTTAATTCAGTCACATCACTGAAATTTAGGTGCTGAAACATGGACATAATGACTGAAAATGAAGTTAACTTTTTCCCATGAAATTACATTTTATGTGTTACAAGTGTTGCAAGTAGAGTGTTCTGTGATGTTAATTATTGTGTGGGAAGTTGGTTTGTTCATTTATTTCTTTGTGGTCTACCATACCTGCCTATCAGCATTTATCATATCACTGCTTTTTCTCTGTGGATATATTTCAGGATCTCAAGCTTACCAATCTAGAGAGCAAAATGATTGAGACTGAATGTGCCATGACTAAACTTGAGACTACTGCATCTCAACAGCTACATGGCTTGGCTAAACAGAGTGGACAGGCTTTAGAAACTGTACAGAAGAAGCTGCTGCTCACCAATGACAAAGTAGAAGAGTTCAGGACATTTGTGAAGGTTTGAGTTTTGATTTTCTTTGGGTGTTCACCTAAATCAAGGTATCTTGAGTGAAAGCAAAACGTAAAAGATTAAATAGGGCTTTGTCTTTGGTGCATTCACTGTTCTGGAACAATCTTCGAAGTTCCTGCATTGGCCTGGTGTCAGCTCTGAACTGGTCTAAACAGGGAGAAAGAGTCAGTGGCTCTTCAGACTTCCACAATTTTCATCCGTCTTCTTTTTCTATACGGCTGCCAGTGTACTTGTTCCCAAGAAAAAGTGCTTAGTTCAATAGCAAGTCACTCTACAGAAAAAAATCACCCAATGCATTTAAGAAAGTAATTAATGTCTGTAGATTAGTGTGAATTAACTCATTTTCCCCATGCATGTGTTTTTTATTACAGAAATATTAAATAAGGAAGCCTCTCTATTGTGAAGTTGAAAGTTTTAAAAGCAGGCTGTGGAATATTCTTTTCTTATTTTGGTTAAATACTTAACAATCTGCTACAGTGCATCATGCAGTAATACTATGTTTGTGATGTTATACAGATTGCTTCATCATACTGCTTCAGTGTGAAGTTCTACAGAATGGACTAATTTGTGTTTTATAAACTAATATTTGAAATATAAATATTATTTATTTTTCTGAAATATCCACCATGTAACTAAGAATTATAATGCCTATTCAGTATATATCTATCTTGAATTTAACATATAGCGGGGACAAGGGAGCCGAACAGAGCTGGCAGATCTTTAAGGATGCTTTCCATAGAGCACAAGAGCTCTCAATCCCTAGGCATAAGAAATCAGGTAAGGAAGGCAAGAGGCTGGCATGGCTGAGTTGAGACCTGCTGGTCAAACTAAAGGGCAAGAAGGAAATGCACAGGCAGTGGCAGCAGCAACAGGTATCCTGGAAAGAGTATGAGGACACTGCCTGGTTGTGTAGGGGTGAGGTCAGGAAGACCAAGGAGCAGCTGGAGCTGAACTTGGCAAGGGATGTAAAGAATAATTGAAGGGCTTCTACAGCTATGTCAGCCAGAAAAGGAAGGTCAAAGAAAGCATACTCCCCTGATGAGCAAGACTGGCAGACTGGTAACAACAGATAAGGAGGAGGCTGAGGTATTCAATGACTTCTTTGCCTCAGTCTTCACTGGCAGT
>NW_010555440.1:59145-59412 GCF_000687285.1 Phaethon lepturus | reverse complement strand
AAGAAAAAGCCACTCTCCGTGATATTTGAAAAGTCATGGCAGTCAAGTGAAGTCCCTGGAGACTGGAAAAAGGGAAACATTGCACCCATTTTTCCAAAAGGTAGCAAGGAGGACCCTGGGAACTACTGACCATTCAGCCTCACCTTTTGTGCCTGGAAAGATCATGGAATAGATCCTCCTAGAAGCTGTGCTAAGGCACTTGGAGCACAGGGAGGTGATTTGAGACAGCCAGCATGGCTTCACCAAGGGCAGGTCCTGCCTGACCAA